>NW_009703126.1:29455-105892 GCF_000703405.1 Apaloderma vittatum | reverse complement strand
CCTCCCGACGCTGCTCCCCTGGCGTCCCCTCGTCCGCTCCCCACCCGCCCCGGCGTGTGCGGGGAATCATCCCCCGGCCGGTCGTGGCTAACGCTTTCGGGCGAGGGACGGCAGAAACTGGGTAACGCTCCCATTTCAGCAGTTCCTGTGTTCCGTTTTTCCTGTAAGCGTTAACATGAAGTAACAGGTTTATGTTCAAATCAGGTAGGGGGACAGAGCAGATCCACTGAAATGGAAAAGAACGGATTCCGGCTTTCCGAGCCTCCTGGGCAAAGCCTCGGGCTCAGGCTTTGAGCCAGTTCTCACTGAAGGACTTCACCAGGGGGATCCTCAGAAGAATTCTGGCTAGATCAGTGTTGACAGAAACCTGTGCAAGCGCTACGGCCTTTAAAAGAGATTTAATAGATCTGCCCTTCTAACATCATCCAGTAATAGTCTCCCCACTATTTCTTTACCTTCAAGCCCGTCATTGTACTACAGCCTCTTTGGCTCAGGAAGGCTGCTGTAAGATGGTACAGCTGGCTTTTGGTTTTTTCTTTAAAATTACTGTTGCAGGTCTATAAGAAATATTATCAGTGCTATAAGTAAAAAAAAAAATCAGTCACAAGTCAGGTTTCCCAAAGTCATAAGGGGTTTCAACCTTGCAAAATTCAGAGACATCCTTATAGGTTTGGAGTCAGCAGTGATAGTATTTTCAGTTTCTTCTGTCTACTTAAAACAAATAGGAAAATAGTCATCCTAGAATTCTTACTCTAGGATTCAAAGATTCAGTCTTCAACATTTAAAAAAAAAAAAGAAAGTCTAACAACTACATATAAGGAAAGTCATCATAAGATCACAAGACTGTGATCACTCTTTTGGAAGTACACAGCAAGCCCTATGGCTGCAAAGTGCACCGTGAATTACAGGTTTCCTCTTGAGGTTTGTACAGCAGACACGTTCCTTGCATTTCTATATGGGAAGTCTATCTATCTGTTCATCAGCCACATTTTTTCTGATCTGTACACAGAGATGAGAGACAGGCGGTGTGTAAAGCATCTCATGTTTTTTTGGCCAAGACTGTGAGTGTACTTTGCCCCATAAATTTGTTTGGAACACACTGATTTCACAATGAGATAACAAACCTGGCTCAGACTCAAGTCAAGTATAAAGACGGTGAGATAACACAATCTGACAGCACAAAACAAGGTTCAAATCAACTAAAAACTCCCAATTCAAAAACTTAGTTTAATAATATGAATAATTGAATAAACCATGCACAGAACTTATGGTTTAAAATAAACATCCCTGAAGGTTTTACAGTCAGTAAAATCTTAAGCCATTATTGGCTTAGGCAGTCCATTGTGTTTGCTTCAGTGTAGTTACAGTGTTTGTGTTTTTCAGGGGAGACTGGTCGCTTGGCAGTGTCACCTGGATATTGCAATACATACACACCTTGGAAGAGATTTCAAAGCGTGAAAAAAGAGCTATTATTTTGTAGAAGTTATCATTTAGCTATTTGCAGGAAATTTGTGGAGCTATAATTACTGTTTAATTATAAATAATAAAATAGAAGGTAACAAACTTCCTAGCTGTTCACAGAAGAAAAAAACAATTGGAAAAATTGTACAAATACAGGGGAAGAAAATCAGTAAGACAGAGCTTCATTCTGCTTTCTTTTTACAGGTAAATGAGAAGAGCCTCCAAAATTTCAGAATGAACTTTTTTGCATTGTAACGTACACAATCCACTCATGAAAGGCCCACATCTGAGTGCTAGTGTTCATACTAAGGGGTTGCAGTCTTGGGCTCTTAATAAAATAATTGTTACAAGATTTTTAAGAATATTCCAGATAGATTCCTTCATATTAGACTGAATCACTTTCTGTTCCTATTAGGTGACCTTTTTCAAAATCAACAAATAAGTGTAAAGCCAACAAACCCCGGAAGCGTACCCAGTGCTGAGCATGCTCGAAGATCAAGTTGCAAAATAGGTTCAGTGCTAAGGACTTCCCCATTTTTAATAATTGACATAATTTCTAGCCTCTTGAGCTTAAGACTTTAAGACTTTTGCAGCAGCATAAGATTCTGCCAAGGCAGTATGATGATCATTTTTAAGCTGTTGTTGTAGAGATATAAGTTTGGTTGTAGGTTGTCGGGTTTTTTTGGTAACAAACCACAAAAGTGTTCTCAGAACTGCACAGCGTAGAGTAATGGCTGGATTCTGTCTTGTTTTTGAAGTGGTATATATTTTTTAATGTGGAGAAAGTAGGAGCTAGTCTTACTTGGGATTGGATGCATAAAGAGAAGCAAATATTTTAATTTTCTTGTTTCCCATGGGTTCCAAATGTTTTAACTTAATACAAGAGAAAATTTACCCCCGGCTAGCAAGTACAGTCAGGCTTCAGATCACTGGCTCAATAGAAATGTCTAACAGCAAATACAGGATGTTAAATCTGGCTTCCAAAGGAAGAATAAAGCTTCTGAGGTAGATGAACTCTGGACGCTCAGGAATAGCACTTGTCTACTAGAAAAGATAATCAGAACATACAACAGCATGGAAGTTTAGCTTTGAGATATAAAAATAAACTACTACTTTCTCTTCCTCTCAATCTGCCAGCCTTTCCCCATTTACTGCACTTTTGTTATCATTATCATAGAAACCTAGATTCCTGAATAAATGTAGGTTAAAAAGAAATAGGAGGATTTGCCTGAAATGTGGGATATTTAAGTCTTCATAGACATGTAAATACATGCAAACCCAATAAAAACTACCAGGTCTCCTGTCAATGCTAGGAAAGTAGATGACTCTCAGCAATACGGTGTCCATACTTAACTTCTGTCCATCAGGCCATAGCATGTGCGCTGGCAGTTAAAAAAAATACGATCTTTGAATTGTGTGGGGCTTTTTTAGGGTTTGCATGATGATAAGCATTAAACTTTTCTCATGATTAATCTAGTTCTGAGGAAAATGCTTTTGGGAAAATTTCAAGGATCTTGCTAGCATTGTATAAAAAACATCTGCATGTATGCCAGACCCTAAATAAGTGAAATTCAGCATCATTCTGTTAAAATAATCAGAGCAACAGCATTTAGCACTAGAGAGCCCATATACTGTAAATTTTACTTAGCTGCGATTCTGTTCAGACATTATGCAAGCCACAAATTAGCTAGTCTCCTTCAGAAAAGGGAAAGAATAATAATCCATCAGAGCAGGAATCAGTCAGTCCTGGGGAAGGCAGACTGTCTCCAAATTCATTTGAATTATCAGTAACTCTGGGGTTGGATTTCAGAAAACTACAAGTAACAATGGGTTGCTCAAAGCGACTCAAGGAGTTCTGGACAAATTGTAAGCAACATCTTTCATTTATAAGTGATTTAGTCTGTCTTCTCAGATGACTCTTAGCATCTTTTCTAGTCTCAAGAGCCGTGATGCCCTATGTAATCAGTTTTGTAGAGTTATTATCTAAATGAAAACTTCTGGCTTAGCAGTTGGACAAAAGGCAAAAGTAGATTTATGGGTTGACCAAAACCCCCCTGATCTCTTCTCCAAGTCAAATTCATATTGATATTAAGGTAATTTTATGTTGTCTTTTAGGCCCACTGAAAGATCTTTCTCAGCACAGTGCAGGAGGTAGGATCTTCCTGAACATCTGAATCCAAGCAATTTTGTGCATAGTTAGAGGGTGTTCAGAATTACTTCACACACTAGAAATGACTGGGATCAAGGACATTTTTGATTCAGCAATGAATTCTAATGCGATTACAAAAAAATTATTTCTTTATAGAGATGCATTAGATTACTTTCATCTCTCTGTTGAATCTACCAAGAACTACAGGTTCACTCTGCAAGTAATTATTTTTATAGCATCCATTTCTGGTTGTAGCATGAACATTCAGCAACAGAGGGGATACACTGAAAATATTGCTTAGAACATAGTGAGAGTTAACTCTTTGAAGACTAGCGAAACCAGAATGGAGAAGGTGTTTTGTTTGGCAATTGGTCTTCTGGACCAATTTATGGCAAACTGAAGATCGTCAAAATGAAGGTTTTGTAGGTGAATATTTGTTTCAAACTCCTTTGAATTGTATGCCTCAAAATATGTGAAGAACATTATCATTTGATACCCTATTTCAACTAGCTTTCAGAACATACATTCAATGGTTTTCGTTTCTGCTTAGCTGTTACTTTTAGATGCTACGTGTCACAGCATATGCTGTTTATGCTTACTGAAAAAAATATTACTAAGGTGGTAACTGAATTTCATGGAAAATGGAGTGGCAGGCAAGCACCATGCTGAGAAATGGCATACACTCACCTCCTTGTTTTCCTACCTCTCCAGTTCTTTCCTTCTTCTTCCCTTTTCCTTTCCCAGCTGTGTTCTGAATAGGTCTCTCAATTGTTACTTGACTGTCCGTTGACTTGATTGAAGGGGAGTAAGCACCTGAGGCTTTGAAAGGATCTCGCTTCTTAGACAGGGCTACTTCATTTCTCATTTATTGAACTACTGAGCTGGCAAAGTCAGACAGCTCAAACTAATACCAGCTTTAGGGATCTCCAGTTCCAGAGAACTTGTTTTAGTGTTTTTTTTTCATTTTACTTTTCCCAGCAGGAGCCCTTCATGTCTGTTTCTATATTCTATTTTGCCTTGCTTTGCTTTATTTTTTTCCTTTTTGGTATTCAGTGCTAGCTATATTTCTCTGCAGACTTTTGAACTATTTCTTGGCTATCTAGCTTCCTGAAACTTGAATTTATTTGCACCCCAGTAAGAGCTGTACAGTTTTACCCTTCTTGTTCTTTAGTTATTTTTGCTCTTCACATACAGCATTTTTTACAAGACTCATTTATTTAAAAAAAATGTGTTATTTCCCTTTGCTTTTATCAGAACCAGTATTGCAAGTCATCAGCCACAAGTAGGAGAAACGTCTTTTATATATCTCCATAAAGGAGAGATTAAGTAATAATCATTTCAGCCAAAACAAAAGTTTGAAACAATGCTTGAAACAAGCTACCAGAGATTTAAGTGTGTTATACAGAATAGAACAGATATAACGAGATTTTCAAAGCAATATAGAAAATAGAATGTACCTTTTAATTTCATGCGTAATATACACAAAGTGGCAAGCTGTAAGTAATAAAGTCATGATATAACTCTGAACACCTTTTAACACAAAGGTGTGATTAAAATAGGCATCAATGACAAGCAGGTATAACTGAAATAGAAAGAAAAAGAGATATCATTACTTTTAAACAAATACAGTTTTTGGATAGTTTTTCTTTCCTTGAAGTAAAAGGGTTGAAATGTCAAAAGCAGCCTACAGAGCACTAGAAATGCAGAGGAAATTTCACATCAATAAAATTTTACTCAGAAAGGGTTAATCAAGAGTTGTGGTAAAAATAGGTGAGCAGATGCCCAGAAGTAAAAGGACAAACAATAAGAGAAAGGAGTAAAAAAGAGACAATAGGAGAGGAGAAATGAAACATAGTTATTTTTTACAAATAAGACTGGTAATATTATTAAAGATTTAAAAAAGAGAGGAAAATGCATCTTGGTGGTAGGATCAATAAGAGGACTGAGATCGACTCTATCCATGCCTTTTATTCTGCACTAACTCGCATGCTGATACTGTTTATTACTGTATTAGTGCACTGTGCTCAGGGACCTATGCCATCAGCACAGTATTTTGTGGGTTTTATCACTCAGAAAAGATTTTAAACACAAGCTGCTAACGTTGTTCAATCTTTTTTGTTTGTTATTCACTCCCAGTAGACAAGGTATGGGTTTTCCCCTTAAATGAAACTATTCGAAATCATCTCACCTGATGTGTTTTACCCAGGCGCCATCGCTGCCCTCATAAACCCACAAGGATTTATGATCATGGACAAGTGCCGTGCCTCACAACAGAGTATGTGGAAAAATATCCCAAGTACAGCAACATCGCCCCTTCGCGGAGCCTTAAGCCGAAACAAGAGTATCAAGTGCATCGTGGGAAAATGGAAGGAATTACAACATTTAAGTAAACATTTTGAAGCAATGTGTTTTACAGTTACTCTATAAAGTTTCTCATGCTTTCTCTTTTAAGAGAGGAATGAACATTGTGTTGCAATCATTTCCAAAATGCAATCATTGCATCCTTTACTCTTTCAGCATATTTAAAAGTACACAGTTTGAGTGTAGAAATACAGTTACCACAAAATGGTCATTAACAAAAAAAGTGAAGCACACATACAACAAGATTTGCATTCTTTACAGCATCCTTTAACCTGTAAAGATAATGGAGAATTTTTGTTCTTGTTTTCAGCCTGCTTTGGAAATGTAGGTCTTACTGAGCCTGAAAAAGCTGGCAAGCTGCAGAAGTCTGCATGTGTGCAATCTGAGATAGTGGGAAAATGAAACCTTAAGAAAAAGGAAGCAGGATTTTTATATTCATACAGTTCTAAATTATTAGGAGTCTGAAGAAAGATAACTGTAAAGGGGTTCAGTAGGTCTGTCCTGTCAGTGCACGGACTCAAATGTTAAGCTTACAAAGTTAAAGAGCATCTCTCAAAGAGTTAGAAAAAGACATCACTCATTCATTGTTAATAATGTGACAGGAGCATAAACCTTTCTTTTTCTCCTATTGTTTTTCTTTTAAGCTGCAAGGGTATCAGGTGAAACTTCTTTATTTATTTAAAAAAAAAATCAAAACGGACATACATGGAAAGGCCAAATGCCGTCGTGCAACATCGGTTGTGTATTGCATATACTGTTCAAACACAGACATATGTAACACACACCCTTTCGGCGTAATCTGTCCGTATAAAAATGGTGAAATGCTGTTTCTGACTATATTCCATTTTCCTCATGCAATCAGTAAATGCTGCCACTTGTAATTTGATCTTTGCTCTCCTTCTGCTTACTGGATCATTTCTTTGTAAAATTACAGCAATTTTTTCTAGTCTCAGATTTTTTAAAGAATATTTTTGAACTGTGAATGGAACTCGGAGTGTTGAAAAAGTTGCTTCAACATCTGCCTTTGAATAAAGGCTATATCACACATCAGAATTTATGTACTAGGGTTTTCTTTCCTCCTTGCTATCCCTCTAACCCATGGCATCAAATTGATTTCTCAGTGTAAACATTAGAAAGTTACTGTTTTTCCATATAATGGAAAAATGATAAAAATTACTCCCATTAGAAAAAAAAAAAAGGCAGCTTTTTAACCAGTGTTTCCTTTTTCCCCAGATCTGATTATTTGCCGTATGATATTGTGAAGCGACCTTTTCAGGTGCCAGAAGAATATAAACCAAAGACAGGAGAGATAGAACTGGGAACCACATACCAGAAAGATTATAACGTTCATAAAATACAACCAGTGACATTAGTAAGACCTCTAGAGAGAAAACATACTACAGGAGGAAAATTGGATACCATACCAACCTATCAAGGTAATAACATGCCACCTTTAGAAAGAGAAATAACCAAAACTTAGATATTGAATTGTCTATATTAGAAACTGGATTTCTCAGTTTGGGCCAGAGAATAAGACATAACAGAAAGCAGGTGATAATGCCTTAAGATGTTCAGCACTCCAGTTGTTTAGAGGTGAAATTTGGTGGTTCTAAATGAAAAGCCTTCTCTTAAGGTTTTCTTGACTAGAAGGACAGAAATTCTAACATACACTTGGTTAGCCTTTCTCAGGCAAAAGTTAGTTCTAATGAAGTGCCAATATAACTTTCACATAGTTTTAGCTTACATGACACGTATTTTTCCACAGTGTAGGTCAAAAGTTCGTTTTAGATTTCTGTCTTGTGTACCATATAGCTTGCATATCATCCTACTAATAATCTGTTTTTTCACAAGTTATTCTGTTACAATGGTCAGCACAAAGGCACTAAATTTCCTTCTGAGGGATGCTGGCAAATGACTTTGATACACTTTATACCAGTAGAAAATTTTATACATGAATTGTGTTACTGAATTTGTTACATGAACTGCATTGTAGCCTCCATTAAAAGTATGTAGAAATAAATTATGAGATATATGACCTATTACAGTGATGAAAATCAAGATGTTCCTGATTATAAGGACCGGTGGTATGAAAAAGATAGTTGAAGTAACAAGAAACAGGAAGTTAGAATGCTTGGTGCAAAATGAGCAGAGGAGAAAGTGTAGCGACAGACAGAGTTGAAAGGATAAAATTTGCGAAAAAAGGCTCTTTAATAAAACCTTAGAATTATATTTCACTAGCTTCTTTAAGCTTAGGCTTATGCTAGACAGAAATGCATTTATACGAATACATTCTATTTACATTAATTGTAAATAATTAATAAGGAAATTTAAATATTTCTGTTTAGCCTACATGTAAGTAGTAATGAATAATTCAGCTTGGTCTCAGCATACAACTACAGCAGCATGCAACTGCTTCATTTAAAACGTATCTTAGCAGTGCAACAGGGAGTAAGGATCCAGGAGTGAAAAAACACTGCAGTACAGTGATTGCAAGACAACAACTTGATATCAGCTGCTTGTGCAGAACTTTAGACTGGGCAGTGAGTTTTGTAACTACGGCAGAACAATCTGTTAGTAAAAAAAAACACACAGAAGCCAAGGAAAAAAAGTCCCAAGCTTTAAGATGATGCAAAATTGATATGGAAATTTGAGAGAGAATTCTCCCAATCTATAGGGAACATGACTCTCATTGACCTACAGGGTTCCTTTCAGTCTTATATATTTGCATAAAGTTCTAAGTAAAATCTAAGATATTGTTTATGAAATGTATATATGGATGTTTTCTCTATAGAACACACACTAAATATGTACATGCTTTTTCCTTGAGAAAATAGTCAAAATAGGGCATCCTGTTCAATTTTTTTGTCTGTTTTTATCACACCAGTAATAGAAGACAGTTTTGTCATATCATAAACATGCAGCTAACATTATCATTTTCAATTACATCCGTTTTCTCTGTTTTGCCATATTTAACACCAGAAGAATTGGGCTTAATTTTAAAGTAATGGTCTTAAGTAATAATACTTGTATGGTGAAGTTTTGTTTTTGCCTTAAAGATGACTATAGGTCATGGGAAGTTCAAAGAAGGGAACCTAGTAAGGCGGAGCATATATACCACCCACCTACAGAGAAGTTTGGGAATTCTACTACATTTCAAGATGACTTTGTTCCCAAGGAACTGATTCTCAGACAAAGTTTTAAACCTCGTGTAGCCAAGCTTTCAGATGTGCCTTTTGATAGTGCTACTAGTCATCGCTCTTCTTACATTGTGCATCAGCTGCAGCCAAAATTCATAAGAGCAAAAGAGGCGTATAAGCCAAGCAACCAACCCTTTGAAGATCTCACAACCCACCGGAATGATTTTAAAGGGCTACCTGGGCAACTTGTAAAGAGCTGCAAGCCTGACAATGCAAAAGTTGGATCCAATGCACACTTTAATGGAGTCACTGAATTCCAGGATCGTTTTCAGCCATGGCTAGTCTCCTTGCCGGAGCTCCGCAAAACAAAAGAGTACGTTCCACCTCCAGGCAACATGGATTTCAACTCCACGAGCCATCTTGATTATGTGAAACATCAGATTGTTCCTGCAGTCCCCATAAGACCAGTTTCTAATGGAGGAAGAACCAGTGCCCCTTTTCAAGGGAATACTACTATGAAAGAAGATTTTAAAGCCTGGGGCACCTGTCGGCAAGAGATTATTAAGAACCAACAGGAAATTCCAAAACCCACGGGAAAATTTTATGATTTAACTACATTCAAATCTGATTACCTACCACATCAGATCATTCCAGCTCAAAGTTTCAAACCTGTACATGCTATAGCTCCTAGTTCAGCTCCTTTCCAAGATGAAACTATGTATCGCACAGAATACACTCCACAAAAACAGGAGATCTGCCCAGCAAATTACCCATCTCCTCCAGGTTATGTCTATGTAAACACAGATTCCGGCGGTCACAAATTCTTCCGCTTGCTTACTCCAGAATCTTTCGAGTCACATAGTAATCCTATTCCAAAGGAAGTAGGTGTTGTTTCATAACACCTAAATGGAGTATTTCAAGCACCCTAATGAAATTACTGCAATCCTACTTTGTCATTTGTTTTCTTTAAGTAACACTGAAAGCAAATTAAATAATGCAAATTCTGCTTTTAAAAGCATTTGAACTAATAGCTTGAAGAAAATCAAAACAAACACAGACATTTATTACCAGACTCGTTGTAGGAATAATGCATCTTATGTGGCAGCTATTATTTTTTTGATTGTACATTCTAGTTTCCTTCACTTCCCACATTTCGTTATGCTCCACCTCAGGCAGATGCATTGTACTTCTAATTTTTTCAGATTTTCTGTAAATCAAACAGTTGTATTTGCAAACCAGCAAGTATCTTTTGATTGTAACTTCTTTTTCGTGGTAAGCATATAATAGCGCAATAGTCTAAATAATTAGCTCATCAGTTCAGTTTTTCATATTGCCAATACTTCAAGTAATCCGGTAAGAAGACTTTTTCTCTTTACATTTGGCTGCCCACATCATAACATAGTACCCCATGACACCTGGGTATTTCTAAAAACCTGGTTTTAGCTTTAGTCATCATTACTTTTCCTTCATTTGGTTCTGAGGAGAGTATGAAGGTCACACTGTAATTTCTGATAGCAATTAAGAAGAAGTAACCTTGCTCTTTTTCTGTACACATACTTGAAATCACTCAGACATAAAAAGCAGGTCACCAGACTGTTTCCTAATTCCCCCGATGGTGCTTTTTCAGCCTTACTTCCAAAGGAAACAGAGCTGATGCAAAGCTTTGCGCACACTGACACACTAAGTGTGTGTTCTCCCCACCTCAGTAATTTTTAAACCCAGTGTGGAAATTCAATCAAATTTCACAAAGAGTTTTCACAGATGATTGTTTTTCAAGTTTAAGGTATGTGGTGAGGAAGCAGAGAGACTCAGGCTCAGAAAGTTAAATATCCATCCACCACAGTTTTTGATCCTGCTATCTGATTTTTAAAGCTAAAGAGACTGTTATTGCTGCCAAAGTTCACTGCAGAGGCAGTCTGAAGGGAAAAATGACAGAAAACTGTAAAGGTGCATGTAGAGATAACAGAAAATAGTGTAAACTCAGTTAAAAAAATAAATACTAGCTGAGATGCAGAAATATCTAGACAACCTGGCTTCATTCTGTCTGCTCTTCAAAGAATTACTTGTTACAAATACACAGAAATTTTGTTGAAATTTTATATGCAATGATTATGCTTCTGTATATTTATTGTTTCCTCTTTGTATCTTTACCTGATTTTGGGAAATCTAAATGAACTGATTGAAAGTCCCAGTAAATCATTCTGCGATTAAAAGTATTAACATGTTTTATCATAGTACTCCAGAATGATTTTTTAATGATTTTTAGTATTGCATAACTTGTACACATTGGTATAGGGCAGTCATTTGGGTTCTGAAGGATTATGTGCTGATATTTCATAAACCAAATCACCAAAAAAGCATTGCATGAGAGAGCCAGATATTGCTAGAGCATCACTTACATTTTAGGTAATTATTGTCTTTGTACTGTGTTTTTATAATAGGATTTACTCTGTTAAGGAAAAAACAATTGAATTAAACTTTTCTCTCTGAAGATTATTCATGCCTCCTCCTGGTAAAGACATGATTTGGATTGGGAATGAACAAGGGCAATATAAAGCTGTGATGTCCTAACAGCAGGACAGGGAAAAGTCCACATCATCATTCTCCTTGTGTACCACAGAAGAAAACAAACTACAAACACCTCTTTCTTTACAAAACTTGAGCCATTGCTTGTTTGGCCACAGCTGAGGCAACACAACTTTGCACAGTTACACCTACCCAAGTCCTTATGCTACACACAATCTTGGTACCTCATGAGTTTACAAAAGCTCCTAACGCCCTACAGCTCTTTCTCTGGGGAGGAAGAAAACTCATTGAGAAATGCAGTCTGAATCCACGAAGTTATGTGTGCCTGCGTGTTCTGCTGAAAGTGGGTCCTCCTCTGCATCTGTCACTGAACGCAGATGCTTTTTGTAATTTTCACAGCTGTTTTTTTTAGTTCTTAAGTCACTTCCCCCCTCTTAAGTTATGGAAAGTCATTTGCTGCCACCTGCCAGCGCAGTACAAAAATTTCTGAGGGGAAGTGGAGGGCATATTCAGATACATTTAACAGTTCCTCTGCAGATGTGTTCAGAGTTTGGGGTTTTTTTTAGGGTGGAGTATTCCTTTTCATTTTGCCCTTAATGTTTTCCCCTAAGTTTAATAGTGAAAGAGAAAAGCCTTTATTACATTACCATTGAAAGAGCCACACCCTACTGATTGTGCTTCCAGGAAAAGCATCAAATGATATTATAAATCTTCAGAGAGTATTCAATATTTGAGATCAACTTTTTCATAAACAGTGTATTATTGAAATGCGGGCAAAATGAGCTGGCTGGAAAACTAATATTTCTCAAAATAACAGCTGTTAAAAAAGCATTTTATGATGTCCTGCTAAACCGAGATGTAAAAGCAGAAAAGTTACTCATGGATTCAACTGCTATTCTAAAAGTGCTTTTTGTGCGCTATGCTACACAGCATGATCCACACAACTGTTGCACAGAATCCTTGGTTTTTTCTGATGACTGCACAGAAAGAATACATTTGGGACACAAAAAGAAAATGAAATAGACCCATGCACCTTTGCCATTGCTGCCATCCAGAATAACTGAAACACCACCATTTCATTGCTAAACAATTATATTCAATTTAATAACATTTTAAAGGCTTTTCTTGTTCCTATTTTAAACGAGACTCTTCTTTCTAAAGACAATTAGACATATGGGGTATTCTGAAAAGTTTTTTTCACATAGGCATTTGCATCACTCACTAAATATAAAACAGAGAGCTGTTGTTCTATTAAACGCTGCTTGGTGCAGTACTTGAAGGCCTGGCAAAGAAATATAACTTTATTCTACCTTTTTACAGAATCCTGATTCTAGGTTTCAATGAGTCAGAGCTGACTTATTTGGATTTTGGCAAATTCTCTTCCCCATTTTTTCAGTCAGGTTACATCTATGTTGCCTATCAACAGTGCAAAGCAGACTGTAACAAAGCTTATCTGCCTGATAAGCTCTCAAAAATAAGAACTAATATTAATTTTGAAAAAAACCTCCCAGAATTATGGGCTTAGTAGGTTGATTAAAACATTTTGAATGAAAGCATTGCTACCATGAAAAGCACGGTAATAAACCATCTCTGGGTAATCACAGTGTTGAATAATCAAACTAGACTTTATTTCAGAAATATCAAAACTACATTCAAGAAATCTAAAATCTTCAGTTACTGGAAAAGCAAGAAAATAATCTACAGAGGAATGTCATGCCAATTGCAATAACAAACATTTACAGCACTGCTCTGTATAGCATGCATACTTAATCAAAGGCAAAATTAAAGCAACAAAAAAATGCTATGTGTTAACATTTGGAAACTTTAAATATAAAGGAAAAACATGAATAAGAAATTTTGATAATAAGAAAAAATATATGTCCACAAATCTTTATTAAACACTGTACAAAATAAAATATTGCACTTTTAAATCAGACAATAAATATCTACAAAATTATCTTACAAATGTTTTCTTTTAATTTAAAAAACTGCTTAAACAAGCAAGACCCATTGCTGATTGAAAAGGTAATGATCAGGAATATCCTCTCCTTGCAGTCAGCCTTGGACACAATCGTCCACATTAAACATTTTCTATACAGTAGTGCTAATCTGATTTTCAGTGATGCAAACCCATTGTGCAGGGATGCTGTTTCTAAAACTGTTCTTACAGCATCCCCGCTAATTAGCATGTAATTTAGTTCAGTAATGTAACACAAGATCCAAGTCAATACAAGCATTCAGACCTCCAATACGTGCAGTAGTTTGGAACCTACAAAAGAAAAAAAACATCTATCTGCTGCCTCCTGTCGGGTTCTCTCTGTTTACAGCCCTAACAAGATCGTGTACAATATGGAAAATAATTTACTTGTGAATATCCTAATCAGAATTTATCAACCTGTGAAAGATTTAAATAGTTCATGGTCATGATGAAAAGTCATCTTGGTAGAAAACTGCTTAAAATATATTTCTTGCATTTGTCTATCTTAATCATTAATAATTCTTCCTTGGACATTTTCCCCCGTTAGTGGGGGAAGAAAATATTTATTCAAGACATGTCTGGCCACTTATTGGCTCCCCGTTTGACTTGCTGTGCAAGAGAAGAGCGCTCACAAATGTGAGCTTTGTGTCTAATTTAAAATCAGTACAAAAATCTAATCATGCCAGAACTACAATTGTAGTGACTGAAGTGGAAGAAGAGGAAGATGACACCTCGTGTATTCAAAACAGATCTACTGCTGTATTGAAAACTGTGTTAGCATCTACAATGTCTTTTATTACACACACATAAATACAAGCATGAAAAACTGAATGTACTTCTGTGTATCTATCTGAGAGCTAATATCAGTAAAATATATCCTGTGAGATCAGCCCTTAAGCACAAGCTGTTTAGGAAAATGAAGTTGCTGCCAAAAACTTTACAGCTACAAGTCACAGCTTATAAATTTAAAATTGTTGTTAAATTTGATAAAACTATAAAACTAAAACCTAGGGGTCAACAGATGCTGCATTACTTCAAAGTAAGCACTAGCTAGTGCTTTTAGATTACACTTTTGCCCTCCAAAAATATGATAATGTGATGACTTTTAAAATTTTATAGATGATGCCACTATATTATTTTCCTAAACCAGACATGAAAATGTTTAAAATATTAAAAGTTCCATTACAAAGAGTGGATAATGAAAGTTCCCAGAAAAAATACCCTCAACCAGTATATCAATCTGCAATACTGTTTCTTCATTAGTCTCATGCTTCCACTTAACTGTTATGACTAACATCTTATTTACAAGTATATACTTTGAGCAGGTTAGTCTAATGAACCTCTCTTCTCATCTCTTCACTGCAGCATCATGAATTTTCCACAGAGGTTACATTTCTTGACATGATTGACAACATCTTTGTTTGTAGATGTCTATCAAGCATAACTTTAGTTTCTTTACAAATGTACAGTAGTGAGTTGTATCCTTGCATTCGACTTCTGAAAAATATATTTAACATTAAAAGGCTTTATAATGGACAAAAGGTAAATAGTAAAACTTACCATAATAATTGCAAAGAACTGATAGATTCCTGGTAGCTTTGTAATTATTTTTATTTGTATTTCTGGCAACAGTGGACTCAAGCTAAACTAGATGATAAAACTTGTGATGTCCCTGCATTCATTTACCTATTGTGTGTTTCAGAAAATTACCCCATCTTCCAGGAATTAACTTGCTTAGAGACTTACGAGTCACACCTGGCAGTCACGTAAGGAAGTTTGCATAAAACAACTTCCTAAATATCCTGTTTCTAAAAGTGCTTTTGAGGCTTTAATACCAAACTGGCCTACTCACAGAAAAATAACTCCAGGATTGTGAAGTGCTCCTTGGAGAGGATAGTTTTACCTTTGATGTACAGTCAAATGCTCGCAGAATCATTAGCGTACAACTGAGAATCACTTTCTAATATAACTGCTACAAACTATTACTGTGTTCATACATAAATAAACATTTACATACTGCCACAGGATGTGACATTGCAGTGTTGCCAGGTCACTGGTCTCTTCCTCTGTCCGCAATACTGATCAGGCACGGGTCTGTCAGTCTTTCTGTGTACACAGTACACTCGTCTCGACTGAAATCCACTCCCACAGTTCACACTGCAAGGCCTCCAAGGGCCCGTCCGCCAATAGACATCACATGCCTCCGAAGAACAGTTACTCCTGACAGGAGACCTGTGGAGAAAAATAAATGGCAGTTAAATGTTTACTTGTGTGCTAAACCCTTATTCACACAATGAGAGAAGCGACGTCTGGCAGGGGCTTCTGGAGACTAATCAGTCCACACGCCCTGCTCAGCGCACAGTAAACTAGACCAGGTTGCTCAAGACCATCTCTGTTTGTGTTTTGAATATCTCCAAGGATGGAGACATACGATCTCTCTGGGTAACCTGTTCCAGTGTTTGAGAACTCTCACAGGAAAAAAACATTTTTCTTACATTTGATTTGAATATCCTGTATTTCATTTTGATCCCATTCATCATGCCTCACTCACAAAGAAACAAAAGGCAAGGCCCCATTTCTTTAAACCAATTCCTTAACCCTGGAACAGATTTTATTTTTTTTTACCTTTAGGAACATTTAATTGACCTTGCAATGTTGCATATTGGATGATGCAAGGGCTTTGTACATAACATCTCTCTCAAACACAAGTATGCCAACACTGAACTTCCTTGAACGTTTGAAGCTGTCAAAGTGAAATCCTGGCTCTTAGTAGTAAATGGAAGTTTCACCACGTACGTCAGTGGAGCCAAAATTTTAAGCTGTGTGTAGCAAAAACACTTAAAATGCTCACGATTCAGAAGCACTTTTACAGCACGAACTATGACGAGCTGGCTTCAGTAGTATAGAAACACAGTAACAACTCCCATGTATGTATCTGTTACTCTTTGATTCCCTGGTCTTCATTGACCTACCTACACATTTGGTCTGGAACAAAGTTTTGTGCCCCCAGACCCTCACATTCAGTTTTGCCTTTAGTTTAGTTTTTTGGAGATGATGGTGTTTTACAGACTAACATTCATCCATGCGCTACAGCATAGCCCCAAGCAAATCTGCTGATTAAGATTCTGTGGAGATGTAAAGCTGTACTTTTCACATTGAAAGGAGTTCTCCAAAGACAGTAAAATGAATTTTAAAAGTTCTTACAAAGAATGTGTACTTTGAAGTAATAATTCACGTCTTCTCAATCATTCAGTTTGTACATACTTGATACAGACCTCAACAGTACATACTAAGAGGCAGAATGATACCTCCTTATGCAGAGAAGTACAGCTTACCTCAGTAATGGTCCACAAGTAAGGCCCAGGAAAACTATTTTGTAAAATTTGGGCAGCAGTAGACCAGAATAAAAAAAGCAGTATTAGAAGAGAGCTAGTTCAGAACTAACAACAACAACAAAATGTTGTTCACTGTAATTTCTACCTTCTATCTGGGAATCAAGATTCTCTCAATCTATTTCTAGTTTTGCCATTAGCACAGTGGAGGACACTGATCAAACCCATTACCCTCCTTGTTTTCCTGAATTCATCCAGTGTATATAAAGGGCTGACTGTCACTACCTCCTTTCCTTGTGTTTGATACAGAAGAATTTGCATATTTACACTGCATTGACAATCCTGTATCTTTAATTTGATCATCTAAAGAATTTAACTTGTACTGCTTCAAATTGCATACCTCTTTCTTCCATCACAGGAAGAGCTGGGCACCAACGATCCGTTATGAAGTTGACACATAAAGTGACGATGCTGTAAACCTACAGGGCGGCCCACACAGTGACCAGAACACTAAACAGTGAGAGAGTGGGGTGAGGGGAAAGAAAAAGAAACAACCAAGTTAATAACAAAATTACCATTGTAGGCATTTACCCAGCTACACAACCCAGTCATAATTTTTGATCTGTATTTCTCCTTATTCAATCCCATCACACCTCAGTTCTGATACGGCCTAGATATTTTGGATTCTCTGTGTGTAATTTTGCAATGCTTTCCTACTTTCCTACTTATTCGTAAAGCTTTCCGACTTTCCTACTTATTCATAAAGCTAAATCCATTGTCTATGCTCTCATCATTTCACATCTCTAGTGATCGTTTCACCTCTCTTTCTGTAGCTCTGACAGTCACAAATTTGCCTTGCTAATACCTGTATTGGAATGTGGCAACAGTCATCCTCTTGATTCATTACTTTGCTCATTGAACAGTAAATACTGTGTTAATAATTGTATAAATCAAGATGAACACAAGTTTACTGCACAAATGCAGAAAAACAGAAAACATAAGAAAGCAGAGTTCTGTGTATTAAACATTGTGGCAACCGCTTCTGAAGCACATTCATGTATCTTTGGGGACTTCACAAGTGCAGTATGCAAACTGTGCTCTTATAAGACTGCAATAAAAGCAATACGCTAGCTTAAAGAAACACTTTGTAAAGGATTAGCATTTAAAATATATTGAAACTAATACTCAGGTTTCAGATCACATCTTAAATAAAAGTAGCGCAGATGTCACAAAATGAGAAAACCCAGGATTTCTAATTCACTGTTTTGAAGCGCTACATAGCTTTGTGCAAGAGAACCGGTGCTCAGCCAGTGGCACGATGACACTGATGCACTTTTATAACAGAATGAGTTTCCAGACAAACCCTGTAACTTACCTGTCCTTTTGTCTGTCCTGCCCCCACTGTGCACAAATGACCCAGACAGGGTTTCCTTCCCACAGGACGATCTCTGTGTGTACAAGCATCTGGTGGCACTGCCAGCACGCTGCCGTTGGCTTTAACTTGCTGACAAGTTATTTGTCGATAGCGAAATCCATTGCCACAAGATGCAGAGCACTCAGACCATGGACTAGTTACCCACCTATGGGATGCAGAGACAAATTTATAGCAACTAAGAAAGCACTGCAAACTTGCTAGTAGTTTGCAGCGATCTGCTTGCAATTAAAAATGAAAAGAACTGTCATTGCAGGTTTTAGATGTGACTAACGGTAGAATAAGCTTTTTTAGTTGTTAAGCAATTTGGTTATCTAACAACTTCTAGGATAACTATGGCTCAATGCTTGCTAACAGAACTTAGCACGCTTATTACCCGAAAGGTTATACTAGGTAAAACCTATAGATCCCCTCAGATTTAACATTTCTGGAAGGACAGCATATTTTTTTTTGTAACTTCCGAAATGAATAGCACTGATTTAGTTACTACTAAGGCGAAAGGTGCCATAACTCATCCACATTTATTACATCAAGATCTTGCTAGACAGGCTCAACCAGAACACGTTACTTATTGATTAGAAGTTACAAGGATTTAGCCTGTCTTGGCAGCTAGGAACAATACTAGGGAAGCAGCAGGTGGTAATAGAGTTTAACGTGATTTTCTCATAAATCTAGGTTAGAAATACAGAATGGGAGTTTGTGTATAGCACAACTGCAATAACAGCAAAAATACTCTATTCTCTTTAGCAATTATTTCATTTTCTTACAGTCAAATAGTTCATATCCATCCAAGGAAGATTAATCTTTTACAATCTAGACCCTTGTCTTTTTCTCCCTCTTAAAGCTCAAGTACTTTTGCAAACGTCTCGTGCAGCACATGCGTACCAAGTCAGCAAGACCCAAATTCGGTAAATACTTAAAACACAAGTTAAGGACATGCTTAAACCTTTGTATTTGCTTAACTGTACTTCTATGCTGTGCTGCAGAGAAGTGATTAAACACATGAAAACCACTTTGAATAATTAGGGCCCACGACACTGACTGCACAACTCAAGCCTTTATAATTCTCTGGATACTTTCTGAAGAGTTCCCTTTGGATGAGAAGATTGTGCAGAAATTAGTAAGTAGGGAAGTGGAAAGGGAAGTTTGAATATTTTGCACCTCCCTCCCAGGCCAGTGATCACAAGGAAGGGGGAGAAGCTAGAGGCACTAGAAACACAGGGCTATTCTCCAGGCATCTCCTATATAGGAAGCACGGAATACCTCATAAAAGAAAAACAATTTGTATGCTAGCCTATATGGATAATTCACGGCAAATTACATTAGTACACATGCAATATCCCTGGCAAATAGAGAAAGCCAAATTAAAAGCAAAATAAACCTAAGCATTTTCAGAAGGGAGAATTTAGGTCCCAGTCTGTTTAACTATCTGAAATAACCGGGGTTTTATGATGAACAGTCTGGGTCAGTGTTAAGCAGATTGCTAAATCGCACACTGCAGTCTGCTGAGAAGGCATGACCTTGCTCAGGGGAGCACCAGGCCCTCTAGTACCACCCCCTAACTGCCATCTGCTGTGAATGGCTGGATTTTAAGAGGGAAACCTGCAACTGAATTTGTGTGCTTCAAATTATTAGTTCCATTTCAGGATTTTTCCACTGGCATAGAGTTTGCTTGCTATGGGCTGGCTGGAGTTCAGACTCACAATTTAAGATGATCTGGTTTTTTGGCTGCTAATAAGGAAATATAAACAAATTTCTCCTGATATTTATCTGTTGCCATGTTTTGTGTATCTAGAACAAGAGTTTAGAACATACTGGCAAGATGCACCCCCACAATGTCAGTTAAGGTCTTAACACTTCTTTCCAAACATTTTCCAGTGAGTGAAAACTCCAAAATGCATGCATTGCTTTTCATCCCTCACAGATTTTTATGCTGCTGACAGTGATGGCCAATTCTTTTACACAATGAAAAGCACTTGTTTTGAGGAGTCCTGTGGAATTTCCTGCTAAAAATCTAGAACAACACCTTGTTGAGCTGGAATGCTCAGTGCAACTTAAGAAGTCTGAAGGGAAGGTTTTCGGCTTTAGGAATCAGATGTTGTGGCATACTTGCCTGTCACACAAAGATTTTCTGCCTTGAGATCACAAGGTATCCCAGCTGATCCAGCGGGAAAATTGGCAGGGAAGGACATGCAAGGAGCGTGACACTGGTGAGAGGCATTAGAGACAAGCGAGGCATTTCACAGTAAACACCCTACTCAGGGCCCTGCTGGCATGGAAGCAAAGGAGGCGAACACAGAGTATCCTGGCTGCTCTAAAACACAACGAGTTTTCTCTCTCTGCTTTGGCACAGATTCCACAAAACTAGCACGTCACAATGTCTTGGAGAGACCTTCAGCTTAGCTTTCAAGGTGTTCCTGTGTTAGCAGCAGGACTTGCTACAGCAGCGTGGAGATTTGCACAAATCTCATTTATTCAGATTAATCATGTGTTCCCCTACTTGCCCGTGATCCATTTTCACATCTCTCATGCTTTAGGGTTAATGATTAAATAAAACTCACATTTCAGATTCAGAGTATGAACCCAGAAACAATTTCAGGAGGTTGTAAGTGCATTTTAATACGCACAAAGTAAACATAGAGTAGAAAGGAGTTTACCTGGCAGGACAATCATCTGTGTTGCATGACTGGTAAATAATCACTGTTTTTTCCAGCTCTCTGCATAGTGATTCATTTACTTCCTGTTTCTCTGCATTCACGCACTGTAGTCTTCTGGAGCGGGTTCCTGAATTCCCACAGCTAGCAGAGCAAGTGCTCCACTCAGCATATTCCCATTTATAATCTAAGAAATACAATGGAAAGTAGTGTGAGAAAGGCAATATATGTTTTAACTGTGTCACACTTTAATTGAGTTGGCAGCACATTCTGTAAGCTAGATAGATACCACATCCTCTGTAAAAAATCCAAATATTTCAGCACTGTGAAAAGGAACCGTAAGCCAAAGTAGAACCTAGTCCTACTCAGCTCCCTCTCAAGTTCAGCTCTCACACACGAGCGTGAAGTTCTCTGGAAGGCAAATGGGATCAGCATATGTGCACGCGAAGGGCAGAACCTGACTCACAGTAGAAACTGATGAACTTATTTTAAAACTTTCATAACATTTTTACACAATGAGCATTAAAAAGAGGAAACTGTAAATTGGGCTCTCTAGGTTTCCTGCTGTTCTACAGTAAGTTTACCTTGAAGAAAACTCATCCTACTCCAGACCCTTCATACAATTCTAGGATTTAAGAGAATCCTATACTAAACTACAGAAAAGTATTTAATGCATAAATAATTTGCCACCGAGGTGTCTGGCAAGATGAAAAACTAATTCATTTTTAAGAGCATTTTATATTAAAACCCGATCACCTATAACAATTACTACCTTTATATTTAGTCACAATTCCACATTTACCCCTTCCCCCATGATTTTTTTTTTGACACTTGGTAAAAGATGAAGTACTATGCAATGTTGACAGATTTTTATGTGATCACAGAAGGAGTTGGATTTTTCTGTAATAACCAAGAATAATTGATAGCTACCAGCTGTGTCCACAGGCTCACTCTTCCAGCACATAATGAATTCTTTAACTTATTGTTTTTCAATACTTCCTTATTACTTCTAGGTTTCTTAAAATAATACAAAAGGGCCTTTTTCAAAGTAGAAACAGTTAAATTTACTGACTGCAGCTATGATGGAGAGACTGTATTGTTTGTTTAACTAGGATGACACCGCTCAGAAGTGCCCTCAATATGCCTACTGTGCAAAAACCACCAAAAGAGATTTTGCAGTCTCACGAACGCACGGGTACTTCAGTGATGAACCATTTAAATAAGCATCAGAGTTAAAGCTCACGCCTAGAAAATGGAATCTTCCCAAAATACTGACCAGTCTGGCTGGAAACTGTACTGAGCAACAAAAAGGCAGTCCAGGTAAAGACGATGGGTGGGTAGTTCAATACCTGGCTAGACCTGTTCAGAAATTCTAACTTTTATGAGATTTACATTAGGATAAAGGCCTGCGTATAAATTTTTGATAAAGCCTAATAGGATATTTTCTGATTCAGTTCATTAATATTTTGATTTACTTTTGATTTTAAAAATAAACATTTTGATCCTGGATACGTTTCAGTGAAATTACTTTGTAAATGTAACCCTCTGCAGCTCCACGCACACTGGAACCATTCTCTCCCATAAAAGCAATCGACCAGCTGTCACTGAGAACACACACAGAGTGTAGGGGATTTGCAAGATCTGGTCTTACTGCTCAAATCCTTTGCACAAACAGTAAGCCAAATAATATGGATAGGTTAATATAGAAAAATTTTCAGTTTCAGTAGACACTTGTTTTTAAACCTGATTTGCATTCCTTGGGTACTGACTGTTTAAAGTTTTGTGTGGTTTTTAAACTGTAAAATGGAGTTTGGTGCTCTGATGTCACACTCTTAGTAGGATCTAAGTTCCCAACTCCCTTTTTAAAAGCCCAATTATAAAGTAATTAATTTCTAAAGCACTTTAAATATTTTAATCTTCATAAAATGTTTGCAGATACAGCCTACTGTTCTGCTGGTACCTATATAAGATCCTTGTCAAATTCCTCTACAATCCTCAGTTGCACATTTTATAACATACTAATAGAAACATAGTCATGTGCAAGCATATTACATCAAAAAACATTACAAAATGTTCTTGAGAACTTAACACTGAAAATGCTGAGTGTGCAGTGTATCCTAGCATATAGATATGTTTAAGGATGACTGCAATAAGATGAATACTGTACCATTGTAATGGCAGTGGAATATGTCAATATAATTACAATTGTTTGAATTATAATTAAGATATTTCCAAAGATGACCTCAAAGTCAGTTTTGGTGGGCTATCATGGCAGCAATTTGTATGATTTGTCAAACAGGAAGTTGAAAAAAAATGCCTAATTTAACACTGTTTAATCAGGAAGACAGTGAATCAAGCAACATTCAGCTTCTCAGCTACACATGCAAGAAATGAGAACCTCTACATGATATTTGGATACACACTGCCTCTCATATCCAGCTCCGAGTATGGACAGTGTTTATTCACTTAGATGGGGCTATTCACATATGTGAAATTAAATGTGTATTTATGAATTATTTTCTATGCAGGTTAGGTTTCAGGAAAGTCTCTACAGAGTGAAAGAAAATATTTTAAAATTTAAGAATTTGTCATATAATTTTCAACAAACCTTCCTTCTTGACATTTACCCAAACTGACATTGGTTTTGCACTAGCTGAAGTCCAACACTGGAATCGTCCAGCAAATTGACCGGAGTTGGTGTTCACCTCAAGGATACGACCCCCAACCAGGGTTCGGTATTCCAAAGCTTTTACTTTTTCAATTGGACTGCCTCCAAAAAGCCAGTGGACGGTACTTCTGTAGCTGGGCAGCACCGGGCAACCTGAAATTCAGCAGTATTTTAGCAGGTTTTTCTAAACAAGCTGAAATGTTTGTCAATAAGTATGTATGATTGTGTGATTCTTCCTAAAAGACCCTACCATTCTAAATAAAAAACAAGAGTATGCATAAATTCACTGAAGTCCATACTACGGCCCGAAATCCTAACTGGGTTATCAGTTGTGTAAACTGATAAATACCACAGCTCTGCATATTTTCCCTTTCAGTAAGTTCTTAACTTCTGTACAAACAAAGGAGGTGTGGGGGCAACAATTATTTAAATAAAATTAAGATTTTATCCTAGACTCTATAATATGCAAATAGGTTTATAATGAAAGAATTTCTACCTGTTTTGGAAAGAAAATTAACACATTAGATGAAATTTCTGCATTTTCACTCCACAGGCACAAGCAGGGGTGGAAAGAAAGGTATTTATTTAGATGGAAAAATAAAAGAGTCAGTTCTAAGGCAAGTTGAATTCCCTCCCATAATTTTCAATGAAGCTTAAAAACAGTCTCATTGTGAGTCACTGAAAGGATGCCTGAAGGATCACCATTTTAAAACACTTCATGAGAAGTCAAATCAAAAAATAATTGTTTCTCTTGCTCTGAGGCTCTCTCCCCGATAACAGAAAGCTGAGATACAGTTAGGAAATCCAGGTGGTCGCCAAACCTGAACTGTAAGGAATTACATTCACTTTCTCCAGGGGTGCCCCTCCATTTTAATTAAAAGAATGTAATTTAAATGACAAAACGGAAAACACAACATACCTATTCTTAGTGGATCTCCAGGTACCACACTGACATTTGTGCCAATTCCAGACGCCATTAGGACACGCTTTCTTCTGCTTCCCTTTGACAACAGAGTGTTATTGTCTGTAAGTCTTTGTTCTGTAATGCAACACATAAGATCTCATCTTAGCAAGAATTAAATCACAATGCTAAAAAAATATATCTATCAAAATAGTAAACATGCTATTTAAGGGGCAGAAGGATAAAAGCACTTCGGAATTCTTTAGGATCAACTGCATTTATGCAGTTCAATTGTCCATCTAACAAACATACTTCAGGTATGTAAACAGGGAAATACAGAAGTTATTTACAATGCTTATGCAAGTTTCTCAATTAATCAAGTTTACTGAAATTTATTTATTAAAAAAACAAGCCTGTAACACTTTGAGTAAAAACGAGATTTACAGAATGTATGATGTATTTCCTGTTTCTCATGACAATGTTATTTATTATTTCATTACCAGCATTCACATACAGAAATTTTAAGAAAAATAATTATCTCAGTGTAATCAGGCCAATTCCTCTATTCTATAAAATGGAATTATGATAGAGTGCTACAACAGAAAGATAAAATCTTTTAAAATCTCATTATACATAGAGATCACGTAATGTATGCAGAATCACATGCCTATCACTATAGCAACAGCTTTTTATCATACACCAGACAGAACAACTGCCAAAAACATGAGCAATCTGTCAGTAACACACAGCTCTTGCCACTTAGGCAACGTTTCTGTTTTAATGAATATGCATAATAGCCATGATTCTCCTTCCAGAACAATTTAAAGCTGTTGTTACATTCGAACTCGTGTGGGCCATTTCACAGTGGTTCAACACTTCTCCTCGTTGGGCAATGTCTGTCCAAAACCTCCTGCTTGTCTGTGTAAACACTGGGGAAAAAAAGTCTCCGCAGAACCACAGTGAGGCCAGTCTCACACGGGCAAAAGCTTGGTTGCCTTGTCAGTCCTCAGAACTTTTATCAGAAAGGCTGCACAGATTGTGCACTGCTGTTGGACTGCCCTGGGACAGGCAGTAATTGCTGTAGCAAAGTCCAAAAGGTCGGCTTGGGGTTGCTTTAGACAACACTGAGTCAGTGCAATCTGCAAGTCCTGACACCAGAAGTCCTCCCATTTCATTACAGTTTTGCAAAGCCAAAAAAATTGCAGAGTTTGGCCTTCCTCTATCCACTCAAGATTTATTTAAACTAATGTCATATGACCAGGAATAGAAATGAAGTTCAGTCTCTTATGAGCAATCTTCCCTGTCATTATAATATTATTCCTCTCTGGAACATCTGAAGTTTGGATGTACCGCAGGAAAATTGAAACCATGAAGGCAACTTCAGTCTACAGTCATCCTGACACAGAGGCTCCTATTATGTCTTTGGTACGTCTTCCCTGGCCAAGAGATCCGAACATCTATAACCTGACCTGCACACATGAGCCTAAGAAAGAAAGCTTTGTAGCAGGATTGGCCACGTGCAACTGGGTTGCACTTTGTGCAGCAGAATAGTGAGAAAGTTAATCTCTAGAGCTCAATGATTCATTTATTGGAGCTATTTGCAAGGCATGATTGTATTATATAATATTACATTATTAATATACTTAGAAGAGAGTCATTTAAATGGAATTTTTCTTTAAATTTTCTGAGAGTTAGCAGTTCAGATTTTTTTTTTGTTTCCATGTCCCTACATTATATTGGTAATAATAATAACTATTATTATTATTATTATTATTATTTCACTACCAAAACCCCAACAAAACAAAAACACCACCAAAACCCCCAAACAGCGTTTGATTTAATTTCACTCCACTTGCCTGCAGATTTTCTGAGTAACTCAAGTCTGCCCTGTTTCCCTAGACAAAAGCACCGGGAGCAATGCAATATGACAGTGGATTTAGTTTTTTAATGTGTCTGCTGACTTAAGAGCTGATATTTGCTGCCTAGAAGCAAGAAGATGGAACAACTTTTGAAGAAGTCACAAGTCAAATCATCCACTATTACAGGAAACTCAAAACAGAGAACAGATCCCAAGGAGTCAGAGGCAACCAAAAATTCCAAGTTCACAATAAGATGTTAAACATCCCCCCCAAATCTTTTATTGTTTAAACTTCATACTTGAAGTGGCTCATTGGTCATAGATAAGGAATTCTCATTTAGCACTTACCAGGTAAGTGAAGAACAGACACAGCTTCAGCTTTTCCAAGAGCGTTAGTTGCTCTGCAAGTGTATGTTCCTGCATCTTCATAGGAAACATTCCTCAGAAATAAAGAGCCATTCAAAACCGAGAAAGAATTGGTTTGTACAACGTCTCTCTTTTTAAACCACGTTACATTTGGTTGGGGAACACCTTTAAAATGCAAGGAATTAAAACATTTAATGTGAGAGATAGACCGTAGGTTTTATATTGCTAACTGCTACCATAACACCCAAGAACTGGAAGTTCCTTTATCATTTCACAGACAGCATAAACCCAAGTAACAACACTGCAAAAAAACAAGTAATTTTTCCACTCACAACAAAACTTCAGTTGTGAAACCTACTGATAACTCAGCATCCCACTAAGTTCAAAGGTTAAGCACTGCAAGGCAAGCTCACAGAGCAGCTTTAAACACCGCTACCTGTCCTACAAATGAAACGTGGTTCAATAAGGACAAACTGAGGTAAGGATCTGCTCAGGAACTTTTCATTCAACCTGCATGGCAGAGTATATGAAGGAAGGAATGAATATCCAATTTCTAATTAAAAATAAAGGAAAAAAACACTCAACAAAAACAACCAAACAAGAAATTGAGGCAAAATATTTATCTTGAAGAAGGATATATTAATCAATTAGATTAGAAAATATACACGGCCAATTTCCTGCAAAAAAGCTCCTGAAAACTTCTCCAAGTTGCCGATGTCATATATACATGTTGTATCAATGTAGTGTGAGGGAAAAAGAACAGAAAGAGCTACTAACAACTAAAGGAAGGGCTGAACTAATAAGTAATCTCATCTACCGAGTTATAGAAAGACAAAGGTCTACCATCATTCCTGCTGTAACACTGGGACTCTGAGAAATTCAGCGTTTGCTGATAACTTGTCATTCTAAATTTTGATCAATGAGTGACTTTGGATATTTATTTTCAATTAGATGATTTTTCCACTGGCACAGTACCACGTCTGTGGGAGGAGGACTACGGTTTTATTTTCCTCAAGTCGTTGCCTTTAAAAAGATACTTTGCAAGTTGGCAAATCAGACACTTCAGTACTTGTGCTATGGATGAGCTGCTGCAGCAGAAGCCAAAGCTCCAAAGCTGTCAAAGCTCCAAAACTCTAGATAAATCACCGGGAAAGCCTGATACACGCGGCACAGGGACTAGCTGCAGAGGGGCACAAAGGTATAGGGCACAATTGAAATCAGAGCAGTTAAACTGTCTTTCACCTGAACTCTTTTTGCCACTAAATATATTGATCAGTGCTCACTCAAGACTACCCAAACGAGTTCTGCTATAGAAGTCGACTTGAATGTGGGGCATCTGAAAGTTTCAGCCATACTGAACGCTAATTCAGTCTCCTCTCTTCACAGATCATTGTGCAGTATTACTTTACAAATGATGTCTTCATGATGTGGAATAGCCTTTAGGAATAACTTTAACATTTCAATCACTGGCTTAGCACTTCCAATGCACACCTCAAGATTTTCCTTTACTGTAATAGGAACCAGACACATTTTTTGGAACCTGCTATTTCACTGAAGGAAAAAGCTCCCCCCACCATTTTGTCTAGAAAGACAGCAGAGAAATACTCTTCTCCATGATCACAGATTTTATTCCGGACAATTTAGCAGCTGTTCAGTGTTTTTAAACTCATGAGATTGTACTGAATAAAACTGCATACAGTAAAGCACAGAGCTTCAGAGAGCACAAGGGTCCAAAAAAACAGGCTGTTTTTCAAGTTTCCAGAAGAAGCTTTATGCCACTTTGAAAAATCCTTTTGGAATTAGCATGAGGTCTTACTTTAAGGGTCTTTTTTCCATTTACCCAAGCATTCTGGCTAAAGTGTATCGTTCTCAGACACGTTTTTCCTTTACATGTACTTTCCATGGCCATTCACGTACATATACTAAGTACACAGATGGGCTGAAGAGGTGGCAGTGTGAGGATGCTGAGCTGTTTTAATCTAAGGCCTAGAAGTTTGCAGCCAGACTACTCTCACTAGCATCAAAATTCTGCAGAGCAATCAGGGCCAGAAATAAGCCAGAAGCAGCACAGCCAAAATGGGAGAGAAGCGAAAAAAATTAAAGTCAAATTCCACAAAACACAAAAGTACTTGGAAAGATTCAAACTTAAGCTTTTAACCTGAGCCCTCTGTCAAATTTCTGCCCAAATCACCCCAGGTACTATCCTCTTCCTGCTCTCACCACAGCATTCACAAATGTACCTCATTCCTGACATATAACCTAAGTAAAATATTTCTTTTTTTCCAAACCTGGTTTGTATCCTACAAAAAATCCCAGAAAATATATCACGTCTCTACTCTTCTATCCCAACTTCATTCAGAGACATGTAGACCTTTTTAAAACCTGGACTGGAGTTCAGTTTGCAGAAGAAATCTGCAGAATATCATTGCCTCCCATTTCAAGTTCAAAATTGGGTATCTGTCACACACCTTAAATTCACTTTAAGTTGTAGTAAGTGATTCTTCTTTCCTTCTCCAGAGAGCTGTATAATTTCTCTTTAGGGGAAACAAACAAGTAATACCACACAAGTAAATCAGAGCATTTCTCAAGTGAATAATGCGAATACACAAACATAACTTCCAGATCTAAACAGCAGAAGTGTGGGTGCTGTCACTGGCAGATAAAGTTGGGGGGGCATCCATGAAAAATGAACATTTAAGTACACCACGGATAAAACAATGCTATGTGGTTATCACACACTGTCATTTTAAAAAAGAGTTAATGTTATCTAGATACCTTCAGGGTGCATCCATAAATGTGAGCCATTTGAGCTGAAAATAGTAGTGGGGATAATCACAATATTACTGCATTGTATTTTACCCAACACTGCTAGGAAGTAAGATTTTTATGAGTATTAATAACTTTTATGTGAACTGTATGTTGAGTCCCTCTGAGCTGGCCTCTTGACAATCATTTTGAGGACCCTTCAAGTTTTTGCATTTCATTTCACAGTTCCTTTTCTTTCCCCAGTCTCTGTTTTATGCAGAAACCAACTCACTGAGAGTGAACCTGGGACATACTGGATCATCTGCTTAATAACAACTGGTATTGGCCATCAAGATCCTTTTGTGTCTTTTTTCACAGCTTTTGGTTAGGTTCCCATTAAGAGTATTAAAGCAAACCCTCAGCTGAAGCCCTGAGCTAAGGGAAAAATGAAGATACCTTCCAGAGAAGAGTTCAGGGACCTGTTCTGGGCTGGAGCATAGCATGAGGGGACAAGAGGGAGTAGGACCCCACACACTCTGCAGCCAAGACATTGCTGTATGCTAGAACTCAGGGGCCTCTAACCCTGCCTTTCAGGGGAACCCAAAACCAGTGAGCCCAAATACACTATAAAGCATTTGGTGTTGTATATTCAGAAAGATGCAGTAGAGAATCCAGCTAGGGAAAAAAGTTTATTGTGTGGTGCTACCCCATCTGCTGACAGACACCTCATAAATGGATTTAAGAAACAAACAAGGATAAAAAGACATCCCTTATACTCCAACTCCTTCAAAATGCAAGAAAAGCTCTTTTTCTTCTAGGTCTAAAACCTGTGCTTTACCCTTTACCAGTTCTGTAAATAAAACTTTAAATTTTTAAGTACAGCTTTCATATCCAGGTAGAAGTTAAACTAAATGAAAAATAAGCCAAACATGAGGTATTAGAGTTTTCTCTTTTTTTCTTAAAGGAGATGAAATTATACCTAAACTTTGGGACATATTTGTAGGATTTCATGGAGAAGTTAGTCACATGCACAAGGTTTAATTTCAATGCAGATGCTTGACTCACATCTACATGAGCTTCTTCTACAGAATGGCTGCCTTTCTGTATCCATCAGTGTCACGAGTTTGAGTTTGGTAGGGGGTTTTTGTTAAAATAACGTGGTGGTAGACTCGAAGAAGCATCGAGAGCCTCCCCTACCCCCAGGTCCGAGTCAGACCTGCCTCTGGCCAGGGCCAGGTCCATCAGCACCTCTGCCATCAGAGGTGAGCCCAGTGCTCTCTTGCTCTTTTGGTTTGTCTTGTTTTTGAGCTGTCCAGTCTTTACTGCTGGGGAGTTTTTCTGTTGCAGCAGGGGGAAGTGAGAGGAGAACAAAGGAACATCACCCTGAGAAGAAGGAAGGGGAAGAGAGTCCCAGAGGAGAAGGAGAGGGAGAAGGCTGCCAGAGCAGGACCTCTCCCTGGAGCCCCGTGGTGGCTGAGATGGCAGGAAGGGGACTGCCTGCCCACTGAGGGGACTGATGGCAGCAAGAACGTCCAGGATGCGCCGGTACATGCAGAACCCCGTGCCAGTGTGGAGACAGACCGAGCATCAGCAGGGAACATGTCCAAGGTGACCCGTGGTCCCGGTGGTGGACTCTCGAGGAGGAAGAAGATGGCCTCCTGTGAGGTGGACGCCACGTGGCATGAAGGAGAGACTGCGAGGAGCTCTCTATCTCGTGGAGGAGCTGCCATGGACGATGAGTAATGGCCACATGCACTGCACCCCCACCTCCTGTCCCTTTTGCACTGATGTGGGGAGGAGGGAGCCGGAAAGATGTGAGGGGTGGGGGCGAAGTGCATTTAAGATCGGGTCATATTTATTGATGTATTCCTCTCACTATCCTACTTTGCAAATAGTGGTGGTGTTTTTTCTCCCCAAATCTTTCTGGTTCTTTACCCTTCATCTTAAATGGTAGATTATTACCCTCCCTATCCTTAATCTCAACCCTTGAGCCTTTTTAATTGAATTTTCTCCCTCCACATCACTGTGGAAATGGGGGTGGTGGAAGGAGTGAGTTGGAGACAACGTGGTTCCTTGTTTTTTCCCTGTCGGGCAGTTGGCTTAAACTATGACAATCAGAAGACACCAAATCATTCTGGGAATCATTTCCTAGAATTTCTCTTCAGGAAAAATGTAGATCTTTTAGTTTGCAATCCTGAAAGGAAGTCACTCCCTATCTACATCCAAAAAAATACTACCTTCAAGCTGAAGAATTATTGGTTTGATCCCCGGCCAGCACAAAAAGGGGAAGCGGTAAGAGATGGCCTGAGGCCACTTTTGTTTCCTTCACACCTAACCTCCGTGCAGATGCAGCTGAGGATGAGCCCAAAGGTATCGACTCACCCGAACTGCCAAAGTTCAGAATCCCTGAGTGCAATTTAGATCTCAGTGATTCAAAAGGGAGATCCATCACTGACACCAGCTAGTACCAGAATCAAACAATCATATTCTATGGCTCCAAGTCAGGAAAGCACTTAAGTACAGGATTAAATCCATCCTTATTAGGGAATGCAATTAAACACATGCTTAAAATTAAGAATATCTGTAATTGTCCTTAATGAACAAAGACACATTCCTGAATTTGGGCATTCTTAGTCTTAAAAAACCTTATAAAATCAGAATCTTACTCTTGCAATGGATCTAAATCCTCTGATGTTAAAAAATTTCTACTACAGACCTAAGTGACTATAAAACTTTAAAATTAGTTTAATCTATTTTTGTGAACACAAACACAGGTTATTTTCCACTAGCACTAGTGCAGCTTTAAAATACTCAATGTTCCATGAAAAAAGTAATTTTCCACTGTGAGTGGCCCTGGGACAGCAATTGTTATGGAAAAAAAAATCCAGCTCCGTATGGGACTGCAAAACACATGGGTTCGGATTGGTTTGTTTTTTTCTTTTGGTTGGTTTCTTTTTTTTTTAGATAAAAGAAAAAAGAATATGCACTGTAGGGTGTCCTTAAAATATTCAATGTTCAAAACCAAATTTCCTCCAATCTTGAAAGCCCTATGAAATATTACACGCCATAAAAGTCTTGGCCTCCTAACTAGTTGCTCTAAAACATTGGATATGTCTTCAGATTTTTTCCCCCAGTTATGTAGAATCTCATAAAGTATTCTGTATTTCCCATTCAAAAGCAAGGCAGAACTGTGCTGGCACAAATCTCATTTTGCTGCACTTTGCTAGAAGTTTACCTAACTTTAAAGGCTAAATTCACATGCCATCCTTCAGAGGAAATGCTTCTGGGCCTGTGATATATACAATGAATGTCATCTAATTATTATTTATTCTGCTCTAACTAACACCTACAGTGGATTTAGCACAACTCACAATGCAATTTCTTTGATTGATACATCTTCATATTTTCTCCAGCAAAAGTTGCAGACTGCTTTTATATTCATCTGAATTAATCTTGAGCAATCCAGTGAACCCTAAAAAGCCTAAACCATGCCGCTACTGAAATTACCTGTATGAATCGTGCCAACTCCACTGGGAACAAGTCTTGGACAGAGAGCCAGCATGAGGCACTTTGGCACTTTGTATGACACTGCCACATTCTCTGGCAATCTTTCAAAGCTATTACCTCCGGCTCTTCTTACCAGCTGTGCAACAGTCCCTCTTCCTAGGTGGTAGCAACATCTGGCAGGATTTAGATATACTTACTGACATCTGGTGACCTCCTTAGAGGGGTTCCTGAAGTAAGACCCCATCCCACTCTTGCTACAGCTGTCGGCTCCTGTTTAGTTCTCTGGCTGTCAGCTCAAAGAGCATTTGATCTTTTTTCCAGCTGTAGAAGTTTAAGGCTAATATTTTTCAAAATCAGGAATATAAAAGGAGGCAACTATATTTAGGCAACTAAATAAGAGGATCTGAGTTAAGCATGAACTCAGAAATGACTGCTACGCTGAATTCTGTAGTCGACCCCCAACAAAGACTTGGCTGGTGTGCACTAGGACAATTCTACCATTTGACGCTACTGTCAAAGACTGTTTTGTCCAAGTGATCAGTAATCATACTTTCCTGAATAGCTGTGCTATATCACTAAGGACCAAGAAATTTATGGTCATAAAGTAGATATATACTCAGGGATTTGGAAAATATAATTTTATCAGAAAGTAATTGCCATTCTTAGTCAGACTTGAAGCCCACTTAAGTCAGCACTTTGTGTCCAATGATGGGCATCTGGGAATGTGTAGACAGACAGTACCAATATCATAGAATTTATTGAACAATCTTTCCTCAATATATATTCCTAGCTCCCAGAACCAGGAACAGCACTTGGACCATCATCCTTCTAATACTCATTTCCTCTAGTACTGTTCTTCTATCTACCTTTTCTAGCACCATTATGTCTTTTTCGAGGCAAGATTAACAAGTTTCAGACATGAGTTTGCAGTGGCTAATTTATATTTTCTGTTCTTTTGTCCATTTCTCTGCCATTAGTTTTGATTCGCCTTCATGGACACAACCCAGTGAGCACACTGGTGTTCTCACAGAATGAATGAGCATGACTCCACAAATATCTCGCTGAGTGGCAGTCATTCAGGTACAGTCATGTGCACATGCCTATATTTAACGTTATTTGTTCTATGTGAAAATTCTGCAAATATCAATTCTGAACACTCTTTGCCCTCATTTCACTATTAAATGTTCCTTATGTGATCTTGCTGCAACACTTTGCAGAGTTTTTTAGATCTCATTAGCCACTATAAATCCTGATTCTTCACAGCGTCTAGTCAACTAACCATTCACATTCTTCTTCAGAACATCAGCAAATCCCAGAACAGAGGCTGATACCCTCTTGTCCACTGTAAAATTTAACCACTTGTTCATTCTGATCATTTAACCAAGTCCTGACCAATGAGCTAACATCTTCTTTAGAACAGTGAGACTTCATTAAATTTTACCTAGGGAACTTCTTGATAGCTTTTTGCAAATTGAAGTAGGAAGTACCAACATGCTTGCTGAGGATTCCAGGAACTCTAATAGACTGTTGAAATCTTACCTTCCTCTAATACAATCCATCTAAACCCCTCCTGAATCCGGAATTTGGAAAAAAACCTTGTTCTAGTAAGAAAAGCTGGGAGAGAAAAGGAGAAAAACATCCCCAAAAAGCAACATTGTAAACCATTCCAACTTATTTTTCTCTCCTCCATGAACTCTGTAGGCTATAGCTACATTAGCCAGCAGTATAAGACATCAGGAATGTGCTTAGAAGGGAGACACAGTTGTTACCAAGGTCCCAAAACACAACCAATATATGTTTGGATGAGGTTGGTGAATCTTGTCTGGACTCTTAGATTTCCTGCCCACTAGTATTTGGAAAATAATAGGAATAGTCCCCATGCACACCCTTCAGTTTAGTTATATCCAAAGGGATTCAGTTTTCAGGTTCATTGTTGCAATGCACAAAGGAAAGTACAACTAAGCTTTTGAAGTATGTCTCACAGTTCTTCCCATTTATGCCTGATCCAAACAAAACCACTAATACCACTGCACTTATGGTAAAAGGAAGCACAAGAGCAAAATACTTTCCTTTTATTAAAATAATCTTAGTGTAATTCCTTCCTCAGAAAATATATCTGTACTTGCCACTTTAAACCTTTGAAATCCATTATTAATATCTTTTAGAAGAATACAGAAAAAACCTAAAAGAAATTAAGAGCCAGAATCCTACATATTAAACTGCAATTTTCCTCACTGAGATGCCTTCTGAGGAGTTAAGCACAGAAGACAAAGAACAGGAGCAAAGTTACATTTGGAATAGTGTGGGTAAATGAAGGAACAGACAGAAAATCAAATTCTCGATTTATCTGGATCTGTTTCAAGTTCCAATACTGACAACAAGTAGCTGGTCCATCTTTGTGCAAAAAATGTATATGCAAAAAATGACCCGGATTCAACAGGTTTTGTGTACTTCTCACAATTTTTTTATCAATATGTTATTCTTAGAGAGCCAAAATATCTTCACAGGAATGCAGAATTTGGATGGAGTTGCCACTTTTAATAGCCTCTGTGCCAAGATATTTCAGAGATGCAATAAAATGTATAGCCTAAACAATTCAGGATATTTTCTTTCTCTTCTCTCACCAGCAGGTGGCAGACAATGCCCATTTTATCCAGATTGTCATTTTTCCCATTTTTCTTCCATTTAGCACTTTTAAGGTTTCACAATAAATGGAGTCTGACAGTTTTAGTTTATTTTAGTAATAATCACAAGACGATCTTTTCTGCAAATATAATAAATGTTATCCAAGAGCAATTTGGAGCAATCAGTACTGATATTTATACCATGTGTGTTGATTGAAAAGCTCTTGGCTGTAAGAATGGAATATGAATCTATCCAGAATGTTATGAATACCTTCTAGCACATGCTGGTGTGGGAGCTATAAAAGTGAGTTTATCATAATTAGTGGAAAAATAGCTTTGTTATAAATTTAAAAGAGAATAGAAATAGACACTATTAGCTTCAGCGGTTTAGCTAACGTTTTGTCATCTGTTCTTTGATGTGCTTCTATTTATTAGGATGCACTGCTGTTGAGCATTTTAAAGTTTTTTCAACCTGAAAGTGATTTCTGGAGTGCAAGAAAAGCTTTCAAAAGGGTAAAAAGAACCAAATCAGTAACAACGAAGAAATTTTAAAAAAATAGTCAGCTGGCTAACACTGCATGTAATATTAAATTTCACATCCTTTCCGCTAAAACCATCAAACAAGAGCTGTCCTGTGTAACATGCCCTAATGAACCCAGGGCCCCTTAACTGAAATATACTTGGTTCTCTTCAGACCTTGAATAATTAAAGGGGGTATTGTACAGCCATTAGCCTAGCTGGGCTTGGAAGGAAGTTGGGAAGTGTATCCTTCCTTACAACATCACCTCTTCTCTACCTTTCACAACTGTCTCTGTCAGAGTGTTGGGTAGACTGCGCCTGCTTCCAGCTGAACTTCTGCTCTATGGCATGATATTCCCTTCTAAATGAACCATTAATTTACCATTTTGCATACGTGCAGAATTTTGATGGGTTTCAGAAATAAAATTGATTTAAAAATCCTTAATAGACTTACACTGCTTGATACAAATTGCAGAATTCAATACGTAGGTTTATTCCCAGAGAAAACAACAGTTTGAACAACTATTAAAAAAGTATAGGATATTCAGCCTACAGAAAAAACCACATAACTCAGAAGTCATTGCAGCCAGGAAATTTAAAAGTAATTTAAGAATTCTGCTAGTGGCATGGCACTAATATTCTTTAATAAGATACCTTATTCATTAGATGGGTCCTCTTAGGGAGAACTATTTTGTGGACTAGCAATAGTCTAACAGTTTGGATGTATCTGCCTGACAGCACTGAGAAATCGGCATGAGTAACATCTGTGTGGAAGATCTTGAGTAAATGTGCATCGAAGAATACAAAGTCTTATCTAGCAATACTTCACTCAGGACAGGCAGAGAAGTTGTCATGCACAAAGAAAACACATCCTTCTTTCTGAGCATTGCGGAGGAAGGGCAGTGAGGAGAAGCTGTTGCAGACCTAGCCACTGTCTGCCTGCCACTAGAAATAAGGGCACTCCCTTAAAATCACTTTTACAGTTCATTCTAAGAGATCCTCAGCTGACAGCCACATTTGATCACTGGCCAATGATATTTTTACTCTAGATATTAATTGTAAGGATTTGCTGTGGGCTCTTAATCCAAAAGGCAAGAGATTGTTACCATAAATCAACATGTCTGATGGGGAGAAAAGGACTCTTGCAGACTCACATTGCCTGTCTGTATGAACAGAATTCTTAGAGTACGCAGAAATAGTAGCATCTTTTCTGATTAAAACTCTTGCTTGTCTGATAATTCACATGATGTTTTATCAGCATTTACAGCAAAGTTCTCATCCTACTACATTGCAAATGGATGTATTTTGGGGTCCCATCTATTAGACAAACGTATCAGCAAAAAATGCAATTAAGTTCAAGCTTTTAAAGCCAGTGGTATACTACTTTTCATTAAGGAGATCTGAAAAACTCTGCTTACATCATTGCATAGGTTTTTCTCCTTCTAGGCTTAGCGACATTTTAAGACACGCAAGCTCTACTTCATCCACAAACAGTACTGCTTACTTCCTTGGCAATGACAGGAAATAAAGCCATTAGATAAATCATTTTTTAAATCAACACTGGTGTCTTAGCATAACTAAAATTTGGCCCACAGACATACACAATTCTAAAGCATTTGGAAATCTACGGTCCCATGTGAAAATATTAATTTATATTTAAATTGCTAACTGCTTACCCATCCTAACAATATTAATATTAACAGTGTGACATTAACTCTCTGCTGAATTTGCAATGTAGGTCAGTTATACACAGAGTTGCCAAACTGCAGTTGGAAAATATTACTTCATCAAAGAATTAGTCTTGGTACAACAGTGAATAGCAGAGCCACATGTCCTAATATATGTCAGCCTGGCGCCACTATTGTATGCAGAACTATTTGCACATATATATTTCTATCACTACTCTGGTTCAGTATCAACATGCCTTCTGACACACGCTCCCCCAGCAATACGAATGTAAACGGTGTGCTGGCTTCTCCAAAGTCTCTCTTTGCACTCAGCTGCAACATTCGTTGCCATTAGCCCTTTCACATTTCATCTTCACCAAGGCACAAAAGACTGACCTTAGTTTATTAAATACTGGACAGAACCTTGCCACTGCGAGTTAAATCTTACAATCTAAACTTAACAGAGAGTAACAATGAGATTAATAAAGAAAATATCTACCTTTCCAACAAGGACTAGAAAATAAAATGAAGCAGTGAACTGCTTAATGCATGTAGCTTCTGATGAACATTAATGCTGCTCCACAGATGTTGAGCTAGAGAGTATCTATACGCTCTCACGGCTCGGCACTTCTCTTTGTTTTCTTACTGCAGCTGATGGCTCTAAAAGGTAAGTTTACTTCACTGTCAGGTTTAAAGTTCTATTAAGCTATGGCTGGAGTTTTCATTTGCAGTTTTAGCAATAGTCTAGACATATGTGTATCTCAAATAGGGATAAGGAAAGTTCTCTGATGAGCAAGTCAGCTGGCCATGCTTGCTATTGCAAGAGGCATGCATTCTGGTGGGCTTTAAGCCCTGTAGTGGAGCCTCAGACCACTTCATGGAAAGAAAAGTACTTTTAAAGGAAAGCCTGTTCGAACATATACACGTGTATGGAAATTAAAGTGAGAGACAAAAGGAAAATAAGACTAGTGTGGGTGACATGCCTAATAAAAAATATTACTAATGATCAATGATTTTCTGCCTTCGCTGGTAACTTCTCCCCAGATGTAAAGCAAACTTCTGATTCCAACACTACAAGGAAATTCAGTGTCGTTCTTGCTCACCTTTCACTGGACATTCAATCGTAATATTTGCTCCAATTTTTGCCATGATTGTGCCTCCAACAACTGCTGAGAGACTGCTGGCTTCCAGATTTGTAACATTTGACACAGAGGACAAGATGACAGGAATCTCTTTGAAATTAAAGAGAAGATCAGTTTTAAAAGCTTTACTTGACTTTTAAATATAGATTCTGTAATAAAATTCACAATGTTTGAAACAAATTCAGTCTGCAAAGGAGCAGCCAGAAAATACAGGTGGGATAGATACAAGCAGACCAAGTTCACACCTGCTGTGGTTTTAGAGGAACCAGACCATCTTACATTACCTATTAAATCACGCAGAGTTTAATGGATTGCCAACAAAAGAAGCTATTTCACATTGGAGCGGGGATAGGTGCTTATATTTAAAAAAACTTTAAAAATACATGCCCAATTCTGTGGATGCGACATTCTTACCTGCATGCAGTAACAATGACGTTTCCATATCAAAACCAAAGTCATTAACAACCAGGCATCCGTATGTGCCAAGTTCCTTTTGGGCAGGATTCTGAAGTTGTACTTTTCCAATGGTGTCCAGGCTCACCCTGCAGAATATTCAAGGAAAGACAAGATTTACTACACTGGGAAAACCCAGATAAAACTTCTTGCCAGAGTTACAGATACAGCAGCAAAACTCCTTTTTAGGAGTTTACCATTCTAGACGAGTTCATGCAGTTACTGCCTCCTTCTTGGTCACAAAAGGGGAATGCTAAGGGATGAATATATGGAAGATTCTTCAGATGTCCTTCTTCCACAAAATTGTGTCCCAGTTGCAGCCCTTTGTAGGACAACTTTGCTACTACAAACCAGAATCTCTGAGGAACAACTGTGTGAATAAATCAGACTACCACAATTAAAAGTATTAGGCTTGGCAAGAAATCCGTCTCTCCAGAGCAAGCATGGTTTTCTGCAGGATTGGGGAATTTGCAAATGTATGGTCTAATCAAGTTACTACAGCTTTTGAGGGTTTTTTTTAATACTATCTTCATTTAACCTTAAGTCTTCCACCAAAACCCCACAAGGTGTCCTGAATACCTTCCTGGCCATCTGAGGGGCAAGATACGAGAGAGAGTCTGGCAGGCTGGTGGAGAGGCTGAAAACACCAGTCTGGACTTTTCCCCCTTGTTACGTTGCTCAGCGGTACGTTACATGCGTTACGGCACACGCTGATAACACCCTAAAAACCTGTTGCTCTGGCATTCTCTCACACTGAGTACACGCACAAGATACGCAGAAATATATTAAAAACACTTGTGTCTTTACAAAACAAGTCACCTCATGCATGGCTCATGTATGGCCTTATTTCACAAACCCAATACATAAACAGCCCATTTACCTTCTCACATTCATTTTCACTTGTAATGCTATTAATGTCACTGCCCTTTGAGTATACGCTCATATATGAGGATTTGTGTATAAGAAAACTTACTGTGAAAAAAATAGGAAAGAAACCTACTTTGCCAATGTATCCCTTAAATGCAAGAATATCAGTCTGGGCTAAAAAGAAGGGAATTTACCAAAAGCAGACATAAGGAACCAAACAGATACTTGTGAATAAACGAAACATCATCATGTCCCAAAAATCAGAGTATCACTTGCAACAAATTCCTGGGAAATTATGAATATTTCAAAAAACAAACGAAACTGGTGGGAGCTACATGGTTCCAAAAACATTTGCACTTTAAAAAATGGCTTAGTTTTGGTATCTTTGCTTTAACTGATAGGTCTGCAGAAGTGTATTTTTCTTGGCAGTGTGGTTAATCAGTTAAGTATGTTGAGAAATATCCAAAAGAACCTTTATCATTTCAGAGTAGGTTTTTTTTCATTACTCAAGAGCCAGATATAATTCCAAGAGGCTCACACACGATGCTAAGGTTAATATTATCAGGTGAGTAATTTATCAGCAATGGAGTAGAAGTATTTGCTCAGTCTTGAGCAAATATCTGAATATAACATAGACTTGCTGTACTTGTTCTTCAGGCATAGTTCTCAAACGTGATGGTAATTCAGGTCATTTTTATTTTTTGTCCTGCTACCCTCAATGGAAATATTTGTACATTCTAAAATATTGAGAAAAAAAAATCCATAAAAGCTGATTCTTTTTATTTTTAGATTTACTGTGTTGAAGGATGGTGAGGGTACCAGTGATATTTTCCTTCCTTAAAGTAAGTAAGAACTAAGAATCTTTTAATCTATACCATGGCAGAAGTTATTAATGTCTTCCCACTGTATTTGTTATCTGAAGGAACCCAATAGTCGTCTTAATTTGAGTACAAATCTGTTCACTTTACGATGCCACTGAAGTGATAAGGCAGATCACAGAATACTATTAGGACATCCAAAACACCTGACCTAGTAAGAAAAATCAATCCTCCTAATAATAACATGGAAGTGGACATACAACTTGGATGTTATCAAAGCCAAACAATTGAAATTAAAAAAAATAAACAAAAAGATGGAAGACACAGTGCTCATGCTGATCTCATTTTTACAACTGTATGTTTTAATATCACACAGCAGGGTGGATTTTTACAGTTGATAGCGACATAATAAGTCATTCAAAAATAAAAGAGAAGGTATTACTTACTTCTCAGAGGCTTTTAGTGTCTCATCATCTTTTGTCCAAGTATATTTTACTTCACTAATATCAGCTGTTTCACACAGTAGATTGACAGCCTGAGTATTCTTGGTCAGAAAAACTGTGTTTCCAATTCGTACAGTTACTGTTTTGTTGAAGGAAACTCGTGGAATTTCCTTTTGCCTCATAATAACTGGAACCTTCTGGTCAAACATTAACTTATCCACAGTTTTTGTGCTGAAACGTTCCGACTCATTCGGTGATTTGCCTGTGAGTTTTGAGGCAAGTTTCTGATCCTGGGCCCCCTTCCATTTTTCAGTAGTTCGTTGTGGAGGCCTAGATAATTCAGCAACTAACTGATAAATGACCTGGGATGCCAAGTCATCATTGACTTCTCCAGTTTCAATGAGCTGACTCATGTTCCTTATCAGTTCTTCAAACTGCACCGTGTCCATGCTGTAGGCACCTTGGAGAACTGCTGCCTCCAGTCGTTTGTTCCTGAATTCACGAGAGCTTAAGTCTTCCGCTGAATTACTCCCAAAGGTTCCAAGATTTCGCAGAAACGGCTGATCATTTACTTGTCTGTCACCTAGATAGAGCTCATTCTTCTTACTCCACATTTGCCACATCTTGCTCATTTTATGCCATTTGGCCCCAAAGCCATTGGCCTCATTGTGATCCGTGTTACCAGTCTCACTAGCATGTTTTCTAAGATTTGGTGCTTCTATCAATCTGTTGTCAGTGCCAATGAGTTTGAGTACAAAAGTTTCATGCACAGAGCCTGCAATACACCGGTACACACCAATATCGGTAGCTTCAAGACTATGTATTTTCAGTGAGCCTGACTTAGTGATGCCAAGTCTTTTAGAGTTTTGTAAGTGTTGTCCATCTTTCTCCCACCGGATAAGTGATTTCTGGAACCTTCGCACAGGGCACTTAATTACAACAGAGGTTTTTGGAAGTAAGTAGGCTCGGCTTCCTATGGTAAAGTTAATGCGCTTCTCTTGTCTTGTCTGAATATAGACTCGGTGAATACCGACAATCTGAGGTCCATGAGCAGAATACTTCTCTGGAAGCTTTGGTTTAATCTCTGAAAGAAAACCAAGTGTTGAAAAGCATCTAATCATTGGCACTCATGCTTACAAAATCTGCTTTTCACAGAGTGCTTGTCAGAGCTTTTCCTGACTGTTCTAGTCAGATTGCAACATGCTGAGCTTTTATCTGAGTCACAAAAATGCAAAAATATGAACAACACAAACTCATAACATTCTCCTGCTCTAGCCAAGAATTCTGTTGCCTATTCCCCAAAACTCCTAACATTAAAAAGAGGCAACATACACCTGTGAAGGACATAGGTGGTGAACATGTACAGAAATGCTTATATACATGTAATATATATTAATTTATACTATATATATATAATCCTATTACATCTATATTTCCTACATTTCCTATTTCTGCCTCAGGCTAGGCATGATGGGAATGGAAAAAGAGAATCAAAAAAGTCTGACCACATTATCACTTTCCGCATTTTTGAGCACTGTCAAGTGCAGATTGACCTAAATATAACAAAACCTACCAAAAAAATAAGGCTCCCTTTGGCTGCTACTTATAATCGTTGGCTGGTAACACTGGTTGTCTGATTGAGTCAGGCCAAACTGATCGTAGCATAGGAGGTGAAAGAAACAGTCAATGGAGTCACAGTACATGCAACAAGCAAAGCTACCCCGTTAATCATTGGCTGAGGGTAATTTCTTTGGGTTGAAAGATGAGTTGTTCACAGTGTTGTGCCAAGAAAGTAGGGAGGGAAGGGAGAGAGAACAAAGTTAAAATTTTGAGAGGTTGAATATAGTATTCAGATGAACTGACAAAAGCAAATACTAGCAGCACAAAGTCTCATGCAGGCTGAGTATGGAGACACTGGGTATAACGAAGCTCCACCTGCGCCGGACTGCAGGCACCTGGGTGCTGGAAGGTTTCTAGGGAGCTGCCTGAATGAACGCCATCACAGGCAGGCTTGCCCAGCCCTGGCTGGACTGGCACAGGAGGCAACAGAACGCCAGCAATGTTTCAGATACCAGTGCGTTGACTTCACTGCTGGCAACTGCTGTGCCCCGCTTTGATCAGTAGACCTAATCTTACTAAGAAAAGACGAGGTAGGTGAGAAACAAAGCATTGCAGGAGGTGTGGAGCAAGGGCACGCACCCTCTGAGCTCATTCTATGTGAGACAAAATTAGCCAGCTGGGAAGAGTCGGGAAACACTCTACTTTGGTGCTAGAAAACAATCCAATTGTGTTTGGTGACCCAGCCTTCTGGTATGTGACAGAGAAAAAACTCAGTGCTTGCAGAAGTAGTTGATGAGCCAGGAAAGGGACACACAAATTGAAATGCTTCCCTGAGTGCTTGAGTCTGAAATCATTACTACTATTCTACTTGGTAGGTGCATAAATAAAATGACAACTACACTGATGGCACGCAAATGATCTTTGAGAAACTGCATGCTTATATACATATGCTTCAAATATGCTGTGAAGAAATAGGTGAAAAGCTAAATGCTTCAAGCATTCAATAAGTGTGTTTGCTGCATGAACTACACCCTAGAGTGCATTCTTATGCTTATAAAACAAAATGGTTATTTTCAGTGTTTTGGGTAATGAGTTCAGACCTGTGGGGATATCACGGTTTCATAATTACACAGCGGTATTCGTTATCCAGATACACAGTACCCTCGACCATTTCACATGGTACAACAAATAAATTGCTTTAGGCACTCAGTTTACTAAAATTATTAAAGTAGCGTCCTGTTTTTAATAAGTTATTGGGCCCCAAATATTTATTTTTAGGGAAGTGTTCCAATATCAAATCTTCCATTTCCAAAATCCAACTTACAGACACAGTAAGTGTAACTTAAAACACACAAATTAAAACACTTCAGGCTGTGGTCTGTTTACACTAGTTATTCCAACATGGAATTAAACCCAGTGCATACTTATAAATATGTTAACAAGTCTCATCCATTTCAATTTTTTAAAAAAAGAAAAACCACCAGCTCTCATTAGCAGTTCAACACTAAAGGGTGTGTATATTTTTACTGGTGACTGGTGAGGAAGGCAAGGAGTGAAACAAAGTTCAGAGTTGTGGATGGCAGGCCGTATAAATATATAAGGTCATACGAACATATGAGGCCACGTAAGTATGCATTTTCTGGATCCTTAGTATCATCCAATCTCGTATCTGCTGAGGTAATGGACTGTTTGGGACAGGTTTTTTTCCACAAGGTAAACCTTGCTGAAGGATTAGATTGTACTGGCGCCATTGGACCTCATTATCAACTGGTACAAATCCCTCTGTGTCTACGACCTCTAATGGTCCTCTACAGCTTGAGCTGGGCCTCAGGTCCTGGTGACCTCAGGGCTAGACTGGTGTTACTTCCTATTTCTCAGAGCCCACAGGCAGGAATGTTTCTGACTTCACAGGGCTTAGTAAGTAGAGAACAACTATGATTACTAGTCCCAGGATAAAAAGATTGAGTCTAAAAAGCCTCAGCACTGTCATAAGACAGTCAAAAAGGAGCTCATCTGAGCCCCAGCAGTACAATCCCCAGAAGGTACATTCACAGCTGCTCTCTGAGGCAAGAACGGTAACAACACACGTCTCGCATCAGGCAGGTCCCAGCTGTGAGGGCTCCCTTGTTCCAGGCAGTTGTGGAGATGAAGGGAGAGGACAGCGATTCTCTTCTATGACTTTGATCTGCACCCATTCAGTACAGTCACATTCCCTCTGCTGTCCAGTGTCCTGCTTTCTCGGCACCATGGTGGAAGCTGACAATGTAACTTTAATATCAGTCTGTGCTAAGCAGTTTGCAAAGTAGCTACACTGCCATTCAACTATCCACAATTAATTAAATTCAGATAGATATGCAGCTCAAAATATTTTATTAAACCTTATGCCAAGGACATTCCTGAAAGTCCACAGGGCTTTATTTAAGTGGAGTTTTGAACCTCAGGATTTTGGCATGTTAATCTGAAACACAGGCCAGGAAAAGAAGTTTCATATTATGTATGAATCAGTAATTATTCTATTTCTTATTTTGTGTTGTGAATAATTTTTAAAGCAAACCTTCAAAACGTATAAAGTAGCTATTTCTTGACAGCAATATGAATTGGGTCAAAACATGTCTATCTCTGTGATCAAAACCAGGCCATTCATGAAGGCTTTTTGTTCTCCTCCTTTTTTCCTTTCTTTTTCAGCATCCTGCTCCTGAAACCTACAAACTAGTACTCTTGTTTGTAAAGGAAGGCGAGTCCAGGCTCAGAGCTGACAAATCTGCATTTAGAACTGCCTATTCTAAATTACTGTATGTAACAGAACGTATTCTATATCAGAAAGGTGTCTCCATCTGTGTTACAAATACACAATGATTGCAGCTACCATCATCATAACCCAACTGAGCCCAGATTGTACAGTTCCTATACACAATCTTTCTGAAAGGATTTTTATGTAGACAGTAATAAAATACTGGACTTTTTGAAGAGTGTCTGTACTGTCATCACTTCCTGCAAAGCTCATGAAATTGGGATTCTCATTTCTACCAGGAAAGATAGAAATTACACCAAAAGTTATCACTGGCGCAGAATTGCAGGTTTTGAATTCCACTATGCTAAGCAAAATGTCCAGTGTAATACAAATTCACAGTGAAAAGACAAGCCAGAACTGAACTGTTATCTTTTCTAATGTCCTTTGTAATTTATAAGCCATTGTATTATTCCTTTTTTCTGTTGTTATAGTGTAAAGGATAAATGAAAAATCAGATCAAATGTAGGTAAATATGAGGGTGAGAGGTATGTGCCATTAAAGTGTATTAAGAAACTACTTCTTGAGATCATAACCTTTATTTCTGACGCAGAAGAAAATAAAAAATAATCTTGTTATTACTGGTCTAATAATTATAACACTCAGTATATGCCAAATTAGTAATGCCATAAAAGTACAGGGAGATGAGTGAATTAACCTATATAGAGATTTTTCTTTATAAATAGATCATTCCAAATCAGCAAGAAACTACACAAAATAACATACTTACTGTTGCAGACATTCATCTGACAAGACCTTACAAGCAGGGAAGGAGACAGACCGCTACACATTGATCCATTTAATGTGACATATTGGCCCTTTGCTGTAAGGTTTTGGCAGGCAAGTTTCCTTCTCTGGATTCCAACACCACAGCTTACTGAGCACTGTGAAAGGAAGGATGCAGTCAAACTAAACTTGGTGTCCCACACCACATATGCTAATTTTAAACTAGTTGTTGTTTTTTTTTTTTTCTTCTGAAAGTGCACATGCTTTACTTCATATGAATCCTCATGTTATCCAGACATTACACTTTCTCCACTTTTCCAGACAATAAGCATATAAGACAGATAATTTGTTCCAGTAAGCAACTCAGGAACAATTAAAATAACATGTCAGTATTTCTTTATGTGCAACCATGGGCAGAACAGAGCAATCAGATCCAGCATCTAAGAGAAACAATTCAGCATGTTCTAAACAGTCTGTGACAAGTCTCTCAACCCTTTCTCCTAGTTCATATTGCATGAACCTTTAACTGGAGCTTCAAAATTCATTTTTATAAATCTTTTTGAACAGAGAGTGTCCAAAGCAAGCTTGCATGAAATGGGGAAGAAGGAGGACATACTGCAGAATAATGCAAAGATCTGCTTCTTGGAAGTCATTCTGTGAAATAACTGATAGATAAACATGTCTGGCAGAATGCACGCAATGCATTACAGCCTGTCCTTCAGCAACTAAAACACAACTGAGAAAGGGGGCTGTGATCAGTCTGGTTGTAGGCAGGGATGCACAGCAACCGTATGGGCAGTTTAGTCCAGGAACATGCCTTGTGAAACCTTCTGTTACCTTATGAATTTATCACTCCAAGCATCTTAGTGACCCAAGTAGAAAACTTTAGAGCTCACGTTGCAATTGAAGGGTTTCATTCACCACTGTTGAGGGCTGCTCACCTTAGACCATTCTCCTAAGACTAGCTGAGGAGGACAATCAACTTTTGCACATGGTTTACTAGTTGACAATTTAGGTTCCTGGCAGGTGTCATCAGAGTGTTTCAGGAAACTTCCATCCGTCAACAGCTGCTTACAGTACACTTTACGAGTCTGAATTCCTCCTCCACAAGTACGTGAACACTAAAGAAAAGAGAAGAACATAACATATGCACCTGCACAGACATCTGTGCTCACCCATCACGTTGTTATTGTATGCAAACACTGTAAGCCTCACCCGCACCATAACTACGCTCTCTTGAAAAAATCACATCTACTTTCAGTGAAAAAGCAAGCAGCATGTAGAAATTTCTTCTTTTAAAATATTTAGCTAACATAGAGATAATTAGAATTTAAATTAAATAGTCACACCACCTGAATGCAATTAAAAAGCAGAAATCTTGCAGAAAAACAAGCATCTTGCACATAGATCTCCCTATGTCCCTCATCAGTTAATAGAACTGGTGGGAGTTTAGGAAACTCTGTCCTTGAGATAAAAAAAATAAAACAACAAAAAAACATGGACCAATGTCTCCAAAAGCAGGTTATTGCATTTGCAGAGCACATAAAGACAGGTGGTGTACAGAGAAACTGGTATCAACCTTCTGAAATGTTAAAAAATACTTTCCACCTCGTTCTCGACTACCCATTGGCATTGTAATCAAAGGGAGTATTTTTGACTCTGGATTAGTTTGTTCTAATAAAATCAGTTGAAACACAGACATATGAACATTTAGGAGAGAGCTTCCACGTTATTCCAGCTACAAAATTTCAAGTACATTGCCGGAGGAACACATTTTCTGCAACCCAGTCATACCTGTTGCCATTCTTCAGCATGCCACGCAGGGGGACAATCAATCTGGTTACAAGCTTGTAAAGAATGAGGCTTTTTGTCTTTGCACTCCTCAGCAGCCACCGCGGGTCCCCCCGGCTGCTGACAGAACACAGCTCTTGTCTGTATCCCAACCCCGCACGTCGCCGAGCAGCCTCGCCAGGAGCCGCTTTGCCACCTGTTCCAACAACACAGCCAAAAGCTCACGTTTTAGGAAGATCAAGGAAGGTGCAATATGACCCAAACAGAGCCTAGCAAAATAAGCCATCCCTTTGGTTTGGCTGAAATGCAAAATTATAAACCAGTTTTATAAATTTACAGGTAACAGGCAAATGCAGAAGTTATTAGCGATAAAGAAATAGCCATTCCTAGACAAATTCAACTCCAGCACTTACTTTCAGAATGCTCCTTACCAAAAAAACCCCAAAACAAACAAACAAAAAACAGCTTTTTGGCAACCAGCTGATGTTTACATTTACAGACGTAAATATGTAAACAGACCTTTTTGACATTTACAAAACTTCCTTTAACTGTGTATATGTTTTCTATAAAACATCCTGTTCCTGCTAACTTCTTCCCTACATTTTGTAAGAGGAAGTTTCTGCAAACACATAGAAACAATATGCAAAGGATCAGGGATGTCAGAGATCAAAAGTGGGTAAATAAGGCCACAAATGTCAAAATTTCACATGTGGCCCTTTCAAGTGACCAACATATCTAAGCATTCTTGGATTTGGACTGGGTTTGTTCATTTCCCAGAATCTCCAAATAAACATAAGAAGCCTTAAGAACTACATAGGGCTATAAAGAAGTATGAAATTAATATAACTTTAAATCATAATTTCACCTTTTTTTCATTCAGTAAGGACAGAAAGTAAATATTCTATGTTTTTTTTGTGAAATTGCCTTAAAATTCTCCTTGAACAACTACAGGACGGTTTTCCCAACTCTGGCAAATATCTGCACAGATGCGATTTATTTCAGAAAATGTTCCCTATTTTATTAGTGAGATGTGAAGAGTGGAAAAGGAGTGAACAAGACCAAAAAAAGAAAACTCAAGCCCAAAATCTTGTTAAAGACAGAAGTAGTGAAATTTCATCCCAAAGCAAGACCACAGTCCTGCAATCTGAACCCTTTCTGAGAAAGCCAATGTTTATTTAAGTCACGTTAACCATTTCTAAGTCACATTAACCATTTCTCTGCCATAATACGATTTCATTATTACAAAGTACCTCGGAGGGCAAAACTTCGTATTGCAAGTACGAGTCATTGGCGGTGGTCTCTTGGAACTGTCACACAGGGTTTCATTGACGGCTTGTTTTGTCTCTAAATGCAGGCACATGGCAATGGCTTCCTGTGTACCTGAATTAAAAATGAAAACAGTCATGAAACACTCAAGATGGAAGAGATTTCTGTAAAGCTTACTCTTTAGTAATACACAGGAAAAAAGCTCGAAACACTGGATTAGATAGCAAGCTTGGAAGCAGTATCTCAAGTCAGAAAGAACACAGAGATAGGCTATATACTTAATGCTCAAAAGGTATTTGTGAGTTATATCTAGCACTTCTGTGATATTTAAAAGTCTTGTCTTGACATTCTACCTCTCTGAAAAGCAACAGAAAATAGGCTTTTCTGTCTGTGCACCATCAGATATATCTGCCTGGTAGTATAATGGTCCCAAGCCAACTACTGGCTTCATTGCTAAAATCAGGACTTTTACCTTACTTCTCACTTACCTTGACTTTAAGGAGCTAAAGACCTGCAAAAAATGTAATAAAAAATGCAGAAAACTTGCAGAACTATAGCCAGGAGAATGGCTGACTAAACGTGGAATCTTTTTCCTAGGGGCTACAAGGTGCTACAAGGTTTTGCTGAAGGCAGCAAATTTGACCCAGCCTAGAGCCTTCCTCACTCATGACCATTCTTGGCACCCTCTGATCTGCAGCTCTCACTACCTGGATCTTATTACTGAAGCATGGAAGATTACTAATACTCCAATTTCTATGAGTCAAAATGAAATGTAATGTAAGTTTGCTTTAGAACAAGTCAGCTTAGCAAATACACATTTAGCGAACTATTTTTATTTTAAACTTATATAATTACCCAATTTTATATATCAGATTTTTAGTATGAAAGCCTTACTCAATTTCAAAGCTCACTCATATGCACATGAAAGACAAGATGTTTTATGACGTACTTCAGGGGTCCTATGTATCTGGGATGTTCTATATAAGCAATGCTACTGATCACAATCCTGTAGAATAAAAAAGCACGGGAATAATAGAATAACTATTTTGTTGCTTTCAGGTAAAAACAGCTTTTGAAGAGACACAGTTTAAATAATTTAAATCCATTTCTTTCCTACCTTTCACTTGTTTCCACTGATTTTGTAAGGATACAAACTCACTTTCAGCAGCAGGTTACACTTCTTTACTTAGGACCAACTCCTAAAGTTTCAAAGGGAGTTGCATTTTAAACTAGAAACCCTCACTACCCACTTCACGGTATCATCTATGACATTACCTCAAAACCTCACCACTATTTTTACACAAAAGTTACTACAATTATTCCTGCTCTTTGTCAACTGCGCACGACTGGTTTGTTGGCACTGTTGATTATTGGCTGTTCTGTTCTCAGTGGGCTCCATGAAATATCCTACACTAAAAGTTTTGTCTCCATGCCAGTGGTCCATATTTCTATCCTTTACAACACATTCAAGGACACTGTCATTCTTTTCATAAACCAAAGCCATTCCTTCCATTTATAAACAATTCCAATGTAATCCAGCGTATCGCCCAACCCAGGTCACAATCCCGCTTTGTGGCACTTGAACCAGTCTGGTTATTTCAGACACTCCAGCAGGAGCAGACCAGCAGCAATTCTCACAATAATGTAGATTCCAATTTCTTTCAGGATCTCTGGTACCCCTCTAGATGCCCTTTGAGACTTTTTTCCAGTTCAGGAAGACCTTGTTATATAAATGTTTTGACTACATCTACAAAGCGATGAACTTTTACAGAACAGAAGACCTGACTGTAAATACAATTGGCAACATACTCAGTTCTTTCATATCAAAGTACGTTAACACAGAACACATACGCTGACTAAGAACTATTTTACCAGCAAAGCTGAGATCAAACCTTTAACAACAAATGCCATGACTATAATGCAGACATGAAAATGCCCAAAGATGACAAATCAATCAATATTTTTTTTCCTAGAACTTTACTATTTTATTGCAGACTAACAACTAAGGGAATCAAACACTTTCTGCCCAAGTGATCTCCGTGTGTTTAATAGGAGCAGCTTCCCTGTCCCCTTACATAGGAAATGCACATTTGACTGTCTCCAGGAAAGAAAGAATGATTTAGAAATTGTGTTCTGGCACAAAAAGAATGACGTTATCAGACAAGCAATCAAGCACATACCAATCATCCATATAATCTCTCTTCCAGGTCAAAACCTATCCTATGCTACCAACCTTCAGTTTCGCTGACCTCCCTGTGTTCCTCCGAGAAAACCACACTCAGACGTGATGCTCCTCTGAAGAGGTTGCCTGAGCAACCTCTAAATATCTCATGCAAAGGAGAGGAATTGGGTTCCTTTTAGACTATCTAAATTGGCAATAATCCCATGGGAATTTTTTATCTCAGTGCTATAAAAACTAAATTGGCTAGTCAAATGATCCAAAAGGCATGTCATACTAGCTGATGGTTTCTGACTGCAGCTTGCCACCTGGAGTTCATTAAAGCACTTCTGCCTTGCAGCATGACCTACCTCCCTGTAATTGTGATACCAGAAGAAATTGTAGGTATGTGGTGTATCTTTCACTTGATTTAACTGCAGGGCACTAACTGCCCCCATGGGAGCCTTATTTAAAGAAAAATGCCACCCTCTTTTGATGCCATAAGTACAAATCGGATACGAAAGAGTTGTTAAAAACATATCACACACCCCCTTCCTATTCCTTGGTTCTCAGTTCTATTTTATAAATAAGTACAACTTAAGTTCAAGCAAATGCTGCATCAATTAACTGTCAAAAAGTCCTGACAATTGATCAGATCCCTCGCCCCAAACTATAATAATCCATTAGCTGGGAACTTCAATCGCCGATAAATTTCTTATTCTAGGTCAACTGGAAAATGGAAAAATCTATTATTCAAACAAGCAAAGTTTTATATGTATGACTTTCTTGGCTTATAATATAAACATAGTAGATAATTTAACTAAAACATTTTGTATGCAGCAGGGAGCATTAAGTATTTTTACAGTAATCTGATGCACTATTGTAGTAATTATCCTACTATTCAGTGAAATAGAATATTTTCTATTTTAACCCAGCTTTCAAACCACATACATTTACATTCTTTTACAAGCTTTTCTGCGCAGTGAAATACACAGTGCATGGAGCTGCATTAAAAGATCAGAATGCCTTCCTTAAAGTGAATGGTGGTGGCAAGCTGCAGTGCAAATGGTAAGAGGGTGGATCTATTCTCTTTACCTGGAAGAGGACAGACAGTACTTTATTTCTATTAGACAGTCTCTGTTCAGTGACTACTTAAAAGTACGTACTATCAGCTTAAAATAACGTGAAGAAATGCCAAGTCCTACACATGCTTCAGCCTCTCTGTAAATCTATTGAAACTGGCAATGTGATTTATACTCCTGTAAAAGAGTAAACAGTGTCTGCAGTTAATGAAACTAGTGATAGGAGTAACCAGTTATCAAATTGCCTACAACACTATTGCAAATGCTCTCAACTTTATATGTGAGTCTCAGAGCAGTCATCGTTTTTCTTAAGAACCCTTAAATTTGGCTAGAATCCATCAACTTTCTAAGAATCTCAGGTTTCTTATAAATAAAATGGTAAACTTCTAGCTACTATGGTCCAGACAAAATGCTAAAACCACAATTTGACTGCACCCTAAAGCTTCCAAAACCACAGACTATAGAGGAAACAACAGGAATTGCATATGTATTTATTGTTCAATCTCATTATTTTTAAGCCAGTGTAATGACTTTAGAGGTCCTGAATTTCAATTTCTGGGGCATACGGAACACGAATAATAATGATGACACTGAAATACCAAAATCTGCCTCTCATAATTAAAGGTATTTCTAAACAGAGATGCAAAAAATGTTCCGTTTTACTACAGATTACAAGACAAAACAATTCTTGTCCTCAGGCACACTCTTTATTCTAGTAACAACCACTACTTCTCATTGACAATACTATAAAAATTAAACTTATGTTGGGGGCTCTCACATCAGGGCCAAAGCTCTTCAGATTGGAAAAAAAAAACCCCATGCCAAACATTCTGGGAAAATGAGGGCAAATCCTGAGATTCCTGAGCACACAGATGGTTTATCTTCATTTTGAGATTTCTTCAGGCACCAAAGACAAAATAGATCTTTTAGCTTTCAGGATGGTTACAGAGTTTCTCTATGGATGTTAAAGGGGACGTCTGCCTCATGACAGACTGGCCTGGACAAATCTATTGCATTCATGGAAAGATTGATGAAAGAAGTATTAATTATGCTAACAGGCATAACATAACATAGCAGTCCCCAAAAGCAGCAAGTTTTATGGCACTCAGTATGCTGAGTAACAAGCCACACAGATTTGGTGAAGAAAGCACACAAAATGGCCAAAGACTCATGTTACTAATGCTCTAAAGCCTGCTCCATATGATGAACTGGAAAGCAAGCATGATGCTTGGTAACACCTTGCAGATCTCTCTAATTCTAATACCTCAAAAAACAATGTTTCCATCTGCATTTTTATGTCTGCTTATTAAGGGACCAGAGGAGACTGAATTAAACGTCTAGTCTCTACGAGCATTTAGAAGAAAGGTACAAGTGACTAGCACCAAAACAGAGATTCAGTCCTTGCTCAAACAGTGGTTATAAAAGCTTCCAGCCTACTTAGACCTTGCAGACTTTTCCCTCTTTTCAGGAGAGTCAAGCACTAAAAAATGGGGGTAGGAATCCACAGGAATTTATTTCAGTAGCCACTGCTAGATACATACATACTAGAGAAAAAGTACCTAATATAATTTACATTACACTGGGATATTCCAAACTCAGACAACATTTATTTCTTGTAACAAAAGAGTTCATCTAATTGAAATGAGTTTTGAACGTAAAACTCAGAAATGGATCAGCTCCTTTGAACTACACAATGGAAAAATAGTAGACAGTGAGATCATTAGTAAGTACGTTGCAGTAAGTTGGAAACATAAGAGATGTCTGGTTCCCTTAAAACTATTTATCGGCAGGTAATTTTTGGTCTGTTTGAAAGCCTTTGCCAAGGCAGCAAGAAGACCAGAGCTGACAGAAGGAAAAAAATCACTGCTACCTAACTAGCGTAACAGTTCAGGGACTTCTGAAGCTGTTCATTGATAAAATATCCTGACAACTTCCCAAATTTCCCAGGAGCATCACATAACAATAATGTCTAGACATAGTACCAGGAATACCTCAGAAGTCAGAAGAACACAAACAGATATTTTTCTTTCAAACTTCTTCAATTGGCTCACTTTTATTTCGTATCAACCAAATGGTGACATTACTATGAGCTCTTATAGGACAACTCTTGGTCAGGCAAATATATACCTCACCAATATATACATCACACAAATTCATAAAAGGGGTAGAAGTCAACAACAGAGTTCACACTCAGCTCCCTCAGGAACAAAATTAAGCTGAACATGGGATTCTGCTTATCAGTCACTCTGGCATTCCTTCACGCCAGCAAATGAAACTACTGTCTTCAGCACAGGCCCCTTAAATTACCATCAGCTTGCACTCCAAGTACAAATTCTTATGTGAGTTTTTTTGCGTGGATAAAGTCACATATGAAGATGCAGGTAATGCAAACATGCTCATGTGCAATAGCAGGCAAAGACTAGAGGTTATCACATCCTAGATGTGAGCTGATGTCCTCAAAATTCAAAAACTTTGGCATTTTAAAACACCTCTGAATGAAGATATTGTCTAAAAAGCAGTAGTAAAGTAGATTTACGATTACAACGAAATGACTGTACATTACAAAAATCAGTTGAGATATGAAAAAGAGAACTACAAATCCAGTTTTAGAGTACAATTTCTTTGTTTCTAAAAACAATTCCTTCTTTAAAATTAAGAAACAGACACTTGTTCACAACAGCTGTCATTACCATGACACATTTACACCTATATACTGGGATGACAAGCTCTTCTACCTTGCCAGTCATAATGCCTGGGGAAGGTAATGGAGGAAAGCCTTTGTGATCACTACTCCTATGTATCAACCTCGTCAGTAAAAAACAGTAAACGATAAAGGAAGCACTTATCAGTCACTTACCATCCTGATAGCCTCTTAAGGTGTCCTTCCCAGCTTCTGTCTTCAAGGTTTGAACTGGTCAATAGCACCAAGGAGGCTGCTTTCTGTGAGCTCTAGACTGGCTCTCTATTTCCAATTGTTTCTGTTCTCCCCTCTTCTACACTTTTTATTTCTTCTATGGGTACAACTGTCTTCACTTCCCACTGATGTCATCAGTCCTGTCATATATAGGTGTGTTCACAATTCCACTGCCTCCACTTAACACTTCATAACTCACGTTCAGTCCCAAAGTACAGTATGTAGTAGCAACAGCAGCAACCTTGTCTAGTAACATGTACTTAGTACGACAGGGAGATTCGATTACATCCAAGAAGGAACGTGCCTAACTACTTGCAGACAGATGTATGGCACTGAGCTCCTATAGAGTCATATACTGTACCAAGACCTAAACAAACTCCGGTTTGATCTTCATGCCTGTCAGACTGAAAGCAAGTTTCCCTAATTACAACTTTGCATTCCACTCTGTGCAAAACTGTGGCAGCATTTCTGAAGATAAGGAAGAATTAACACGGGAATTTTAACTACGAAACTCTACACTTCCAGTTCCTAGGAACAGAAACGTGCTGGTACCACCATCTGTCTGGCAGCTGGGATTCCTGCAGCAATAAGACTATAGCAAGTTGCCGTATTGACAGCTTCTTGCACCTTATTCAACCAAATAAGGTCACTGTTTGAATACAGAACATAAAGGAAAGAAAGTAGTTCAAAACATTATATAGATAACCTAGAAATAAGTTAAACCTTGAAACTACATATTTTCTTACAGATCAAAGTAGCTACTTGAGGATAACACTAACAGAGGACCTAACAGTGTCAAACAATGTCAAATTCTTACAACTCGGCATAAACAAACAAATAAATCAATAAATAAGGGTACCTCCAAGACATGTGGCTGAACAAGGAGTAAAACCAATGTATTCCCAGTCGTAAATCACACTGCCATCTTCAGTGTGTGAAAATTCTGGTGTGTAGGGGACAGGATCACTGTCACAGGATGTCTGGTGACAGACTCGTTCTGTTGGTGGCTTCACATCTTCACATTCCTCCTCAGGCAGTTCAACCTCAGTCTGAGTAAACGCGAGAAGAATTCGGCACTTCACGTCTCGCACCTGTATGCCATCGCCACACGTGGCACTGCACGGAGACCAGGGCTCAGGAATAAACCTGCAAATAATCACAGAAAGAAACACTGTAATTTTATTCCATGTAACTGTGTCTGTGTGTGCATAGCTAAAACATAGCTAAGACTTAAGTCTTTCACTCACCTTCCATCCCACACCATTTCTCAAAACTCACAAAAAAAAAGATGTAGGAAAAGAGTAGAAAGAACTGTGAGGAACAGGGAAAGCTGTACCATTTCATGAGGAAAAAAAGACATCACTTAAATTTGTTTTTCAAACGCCTTCCGTGGAAAAAAGGAGAAACTCCATGAAGATATATCTATACAATACAAAATAGCTCCCCAGGCACGCAGACTTAGAGATAAGTAGGGAAAAGTACATTTGCAGTCTGCTTAAATCTGAGAAAGGCCATCACCTCATGTCATAGTAATCATCAGGAACCAGACAGAAGAAAAGCACTTTTCGAATCTAGCTATCTCCAGTGCACATCACCGCAGACTGTTGTTCAGATTTAATCTTGTAAGAAACCTCTCATCTTCAATAAAGAGGTCTAACCTGCTCAGTCTATCATCCATCATTTTTATTAGAAGGCATTTATGCCCCTGATGAACTATAGTAAAATCTTATTTTACAGATCATGAATTTACTGAATAAAAGGAGGTTTTAGTCTATAATATTCTCTAACTTTGAGACTCACATTAATATCTGATAGTAAATTTAATAATGACACTAGAGCCAAGGGGCTGACATTTCAGTAATAAAGACATTCTGAGTGGCTCTAGGGTACAATTTTTAGGAAATCAAAGTAATCAAATACAGAGTTTTATAGGACATTTTTTCAAAAGGTTGCTGTTGCTTTTTATTGCATGTCTTAATGCAGTTGATGATCAAAACACAAACGGCAAATACAGGAGGATAAATTTGGCCAATGATAAAAAAATATTTGGAAGGAAAAATCCAAATTAAGATTCAAAGATTTTCTCCTTGTCTTTGATTAAGAATTATCTTTACTGTAAGAAAGCTGCCCTTACAAATATAAGAACAGTTGTGATAGACAAAATCAGTATTTATACTCTGCATACAGAGTAAGCATAGAAAAATGTCAACACAGTGTGGTTGATTCTGTGGCTAGTTTATCATCTTGAGCCAATAACTTTTTGCCAGTATATACAGAGGAAGAATCCAATAGAATAAAGGAGAACAGTTGAGTGGGTAACCCATAAGGACACGCTAACTCAGTCCCTGGCATAGTCACCCAAGCTGTGCTTGGGACAGACCCCATGACAGACCGTCTCCTGTGGAAAAGACTACTCCCATTTCCAATACAGGTTACTAGGTACATGGTTCTTCTTTAAAGAGATGGTGGTGAAATACATTTACAACTCTACTGTGAAGATAAATACAGATGTCAAAGGCCATCACTTTGAAGTTTCCTTGAACAGAGCCTCAAAATTTCAGTTAGAGCTCGCTGGTCCTTGACAGACTTCAGTAAAGCACGCAGTATCCCCAACTCCTCTTGAAACCAAGGGAAACTGCAAGTACTCATTGCTTCGTAAGCCTGATTACTGTTGAAGATGAGCAGATTAATTTTTATTGGAAAAGTACTATCAAAATGGTAGATGACAATGACAAAATCTCAGTAAATGCTGCTGGAACCTATCAGCCCACCGAGTCTGGCACAGCTGGAAGGGGTTAACATCCAGATGCTTTTGATAACAAATTCTAACTGAACATCTGTGGGAAAAGCTGCAAAGGAAAGCTTTCTCTTGGCCCAACAGATAAAATGAGCTTAATACTGAAACATCAGATCTCACAGTCTTTTCAAAGATGGCCATGGAAACTACCTAGGGTGGCCATGGCAGAATCACCCTCATCCAAAGAAATGCTTAAGTATGTGCGTAACTAAGCATACTAGCTGTCCTTTGAAGTCAACAGACCTATAATGTGTTCAGAGTTAAATCTGCGCTTAAGTGCTTTATTGGATCAAGGCCACTGTGCATAGGTTTAACAAAATATGACTTTCTTCTCCCATTAAAAAAAAAGCATAAGTCCATTTGTAGCTATGTACCTAACTGGAAGAATAAAATTGATGGACACTTATAGTTGAGAAGCGGTAACTGGTGTTCTGACGACACCTAAAAGTTTACAGGCTGAAAATAAATAATGTTTTGTTAAAAGTATGACAGCAGCAAATCAGAAATTAGTCTTAGTTTTTTGTACTGTTAGCTGAGTGCATTAAAACATTCCAAAAATAATGTATGATGTATTCTTCTGAAATCCTGTATAAATGAAAGGAAATTTTGAACCACAGCAATCCTTTCATTCAGCAATCGATTTATAAAGAAACTCAGAAAATTCTATGCATTTTTTCTTTGACTTATAGCAAGCCTATATTATAATTGAGGTTTTCCTGTTGAATATTAGTGTTTGGTATTTTTCAGTGAAGTACAAGATTAAAAAAACAACACCCCAAATACTTCTTATTCTAGCTTGGCATTTGCTAAAATAGTCACATGACTATTTAGCCATTAAAATCCTTAATTGCAGAATGTTTCAAAGGATGACTATGTCAAAGTCACACTTTAAATGCCATCAGTGGAAGCCAATGGAGACTGCTAATATAAAATTAGAGCAAGGAACTGAGTTGGAGTGCAGAACAGAACAGACAGTGAGAGACCTCCAGAGGCTGGAATTGCATCTGAATTTTGAGTTCAGGCAGATGATCTTTCTTTTACTTTTTATTTAACTTACACACAACCAAGCCTGTGACAAATCATTAAATATTTTTAACTGAGTTAAGTATTTTTAACTCGGTGATATTCACAGCACACATGTGGCAATGCTTTGGACACAATATTTCCTTGAAGCAAATTCACTGTGCCTTCGACGGGCATACACTCAGAGTGAGCTCAGGTCATGATTGAGAAGCATCAAAGCACTTGTATTAAAACGTCCTGCAGATCATCAGGAATTTCTAATTGAATGGATAGGATGGTGGTAACAAAAATTTTCATAGATCTTTAAGTTTGTAGATGAGACTCCTCTTCTGATAAAAAAAAAATAAGAAAAGAATGGAAAAAAACAGATCCAAGCAGGCACAACTTTTCACAATTTCTTCCCAGTGCAATGGAGAAATCAAACGCTCCTATAATCATCTGCACGGGTATAAATGATGTACACATTAAAGTGCAATGGAGAGTATGTCCACAGTGCAGTGTTATCAGTCTAACGCTAATGGATATGTGCTTTCACCTGGGACACTCTGAAAAAGTCAGTGTAGGATGACCTGGAAAATGAAGCAGTGACCTGAACTACTGATGATAAAACTTGGAAATAACAGCGCAACCCAAACAAATCAAATCTGAACTGAAAACTCAGTGCAGCCTTCTGCAGCTCTCTAAAGACTTGGAAAACATGGTGTCTCTTAACATATATTTTTTTATTTTCCTCAGGCCTGCAGTTCTTGCTTTCAGTTAAGACAGGAAATGCCTAAATCCTGAAAAAAAAGGCTGCTCTTGTGATATTTCCAGTCCAATCCTACTGCGCCAAGGAGCCTGGATAAAAGTTTGCAGAAGTATCTAAAAAGCTGGCTGCTTACTTCCACAGGGCTGGCACCTTACCCCGCCCTGAAGCACTCCCCTTGCCTGCTCTAATCAGAGTTGCACTGCCAGGTTTTATCAACCTCAAGTGTGATGTGCTGGACAAAGTCACCAGTCCATTTTCAGAGGAGCAGCTGTGAAAAATATGTAATTCTCTATCTGTAAAAGCACAATGGGAACATTTCTGTGAAAATAACTGAACAAGGAGGAACCTTTATGAGAGACAGTGCATTTAACATTCAGTGAGTACAACTCCACAAATCCAGTAATTACTTTTTAGCTCAGGTTGCTGAAAAAATACAACAGCTTTTGAAAGCATTTTATTTTTGCCATGACAGGACAGGGCAGTTGAGGTGTCTATTTCTTTTAACTTACGATTAATAAAAAAGATGCAAAAACCTTGATGGAGCTTCTCTGCAAATCCCACTGTAACTAAGAAGGCTCAAGGGAAGAACAGTTTACAATAATGATTGGTATCAACTGTCATCACATTCCACAACTAAAAACTCAAAAGGTCAGACCTACATTTTTCTTGGCCTCACTTTAAGGGCAGTCATTCTTTATTTGCTAATAATAATAATAATAAAAAAAGAAGCTTTTGAACGTTCCCCCTCTATGTAAATTCAGGACACCAGCCATGGTAGACCACAGTGGCAGAAGTATTTATCTTCCACAAGCTACTTTTGGCATATCCACCATTTGTGGGTTCTAAAACACAGCTGTATTTATTCTCTTATTCATTATCAACTAAAATATCACACGAAAGCATGGAAAGACAGTTGTAATAAAAGGATGGCCTAGAAGCTGAGACTTTATATTGTGGTTTAAGTTTGGATGACAAGAGAATAACTAAAATTCAAAGCGATGGCATTTTACCAAGGAAATCATAAGCCTCCTGCTAGGCAGAGGTGGGCTCTGAGTTATCACTGTGCCATGTGTAAATCACAGAAAACGTAGCTAAAACTAGAGGGAAATCTTGTTATAATTTACTCTGGGAAAAGTAACAACTTATTGTTACAGTTTCTTTTTAAATCCTAAACCCTGACCCACAAAAATCTCACTCCAGCTGGGAAAGACCGGAGCAGTTACGGCATGAAATTTCAAGCATCTATGGAGAAACTGCTCTCGTTGCAAACCACTGTCCACACAACCAACAGACAATCTGCAACAAACAAATGAAGTCAGGGATCGGTTATTTCTCATTTCTCCTTACCTACCACTTTCCTTAGATCAACCAAATGAGAGCAGGTGGCAGCAGAAGACAGGTAAAAAGAAAACTAATGGGGAATCTGTCTGTAACATTCGAGCTGGGTCCCGGGAGAGTCCCAGCATAGCCAGACCAGGAAAGCACAGCACCTCAGCAACACCTCAGCAGAGAGGGGGATGGCAGAGAAGAGCTATCGGCAAGACACATCTGGAGAAACCTTTTAGACTTAGGTGAAGATGCTTCTGGAAAACGTCAAGGAAAGAGTCACAGGACAGGATGAGGATCATGAATGAAAGACGAAGAAAATCTAGGTCTCCAGGGTAAGCAAAGTATTGAAAAGATGCAGCAAACTGCAAAGCTGCAGGGCTGTGACAGGACACGCACCGGGAGCTGAAACACGTGGCTACATTCACACAGAGAGGCTGCAGTGGAATACATTGGTCATGTCTAGGAAGGCATGAATAACTGCTTTCTTTGTGAGGACAAGGTAAAAGGGAACCCATTACAAAGTTTCCTGCTCAGCTCTATTATACTCTGAACGAGCATGCTGTCTCCCTGCCAGTTGTCCCTGTTCTGTCAGACTGCTGCTGAAGGATCCTAAAAACCTAGAGACTACATTAGCTCCCCATTGCCATGGCATGCGAGAGATCATTTTTTTATAGCTTCATGCTGAATCCTCTGTAGAAGTGGCCTCATATACCTTCATTCTGATATGCTGACATTCAACAGGCACATTGGATTGCATCACCCCCTTTGACAATCACACTTTATATCTTTGCTACTACCCTGCCTGAATTCAGGGCCACCAATTTGGAGAGTGAAATAACTGCTCGCAGTAGGCTGACACTTGATTTGAGAGGCCAGAGCAGTGAAAGTTTAAAGCACAGTCACCATAACCATGCAAACACCTGTTTGGCAAGAGGTTTCTTCTGTGAGTCAGTGCAGGTGTAAAGACTTTATTACTCATGATCACACCTGTTGGTGTATGTGTGCCAAAAGTCAGGAATAGCTAGATAGAGGAAGAAAAATAAGAAGTTATAAGGTGCACTCCACTCTCAGAGCAATATAAATCCAAAGTAACTTCAGTAAGCTTATCTACATTATTTTAAACTGTTACTATAAATGAGTGCAAAATTTCACAAAGCACAACAAAATCTCTCGTGAAAACTCATAGAAAATTACACACTATATATTGAATATATTTGATACATATATCCATGAAATGTACACAGGGGATATAAGCAATTGTGTGGGTGCCCTAACATACATGGGACAGGAACAAGTGCAGCTGGATTTAAGCTATGCTTTCATCCTCAGGACTTAAACATTACAAGACTTACGCCCATCAGCTTTTAAGGGGACTCAGAAAACCCAGATGTTATTTCACACATACACACATGTAAAGTATCACAACTTATCCCCGCAGATTCAGCTAAGCTCAGAGATCAGCAGGTTTTTCTCACTTTATTTATGCATTGGTCTCACCCCCCAATGAAATCCTGGCAACCCTACAAAGTACCTCTTAATTTTTAATATAACCACTACATTCTTGAGGTAACAGCAAAGACAGGAATAAAACTGCATTTATTTCATTTACATCTTCTTAAATGGTTCCACATGCATTAATTAGAGCTTAATTAGGCTAAATTAAGATCCCTTTGCATTGCTAAAATGTTATAGGGACACTATAATAGAGTAGCTTTGTGGCATCCAGAACAGAAGCTCCAGAAGCAAAGCTACTGAGATATAAAATTAAGAACAGCTCACAGCACAATTCATCTCTCAAGGAGGGCCAACTGTCAAAGCAAACTGCACGGCAACAGTCATTCCAGATGAGCTGCAAAAATATGCTGGAAATGTTTTTTCACTATAAAAGACAATGTACTTACGTTGGCTCTTCTGAGACTGCTCTAATCTCTTCCATTTCATGTGCCTGCTTAAACCACGGCAATTTTGCTTCCACAGGACTTTTTTCTGGTAGAGGAAAAAAGCAAAAGAAATGTCAAAACATTCAGTAACTCCTCAAAAATTAGCATTATTCACCTTAGCACTTCACACTTTGCTAATGCTTTTGAATGAAGATATATTGGATAACAAAACATAATTTACTATAACATTTATTCATGATATTTGAGTTTTATTCTGACACTCTTCTTTTTACTGAGGGGGTACCAGTATTCCAATTTTCACTCCCATTTAATCTTTTACTTCCTTCCTACATCTCTCCCAAACGCAGGTAATTTCTAGTAGATAGGAAGTTATATCTCAGTGCAATCGATTATTGTCATAATTTCAGTTTATAGCTGAAAAAGAAGCCAGAGCATAGCAAACATACATTGCTCTCCAAACAGATTGGCTTCCTCAGTAAATTTTCATAGAAATTTTTTTTCTGAGTTTGCTAGCGTCCTCAAAATTGGAAATTAATGTAAAAAACAATAAGAGCTTGTTTTATCTCTCTACATATCCTACACTTCAGCAATTCTTTTTCTTTTTTTTTTTTTTAAGTCAGTTGAGGATCTGTGGTCCCAAATGGCAGAAGGTTCTTAACTTTTCAGAGACAGTTTCTGCTTTATGGTTTAACCCTGAATAGTCTTTTGCTTGGAGAAATCTCTAGTATGAAAACATCCTGAAGAGAAACAGTGTTGCCTACAGATGCTTTTCACTTCTTTGTAAATCTTTATGGTAAGTTGTGAAGGTCTGAAATATAGCCTTTCAAATAGAAAATAAAATTATGGGAGTAGCACCCACTAAAAGTTTCTGGGCCCAGATGGAGAGAAATGAGCAAGGGATAACACATACTAGTTTCCCTCCTCATCTTTGTTTTTCCTTCTCACTTTCCCACCTACTGTTTTATGCCTTACTAACTCGTTTACAGAATATTTGTCAATTTACATCATTGTTACAGACCTTTTAAACATGCAGAAATGGAGAAGACAAAATGAAACCAGTTTGACTATAACTTCATGAACTGATGAGGTCCACTGAGAATTTGACACATCTAGTAAGATGCAAATGAACAAGATCCCAGGTGATACATAGGGACTATCATTTCCACTACAAGTAGTATTGAACAACTCCTCCTCCCCATGTTGAAGTCATTAATTCTGGTTTTCCCAGTTTGACCAGGCTGTATAAATTTAGCATGTTCACCTCATGACAGTCTGGCCACATTATTAACAAAAAACATCAACAGGGCATTTTTCCTAGCACCAATAATTAAAACACTTGTTTCTGCCAAGACTGAAATAAGTCCTAGTAAATTCCAGCTTCTGGCATTTCTGAAAAAGGTTACCAGGGGCTTTTAATTCTCTTCACAAGAATGCGAAACAATAACAGACCCAGACAAAATTCCAGTTACCTTTTGGCTTGTAACATGGTATTGGCACGGTGCACTCCTCTTTAATGTGCAGTTTGAGTTGTGGGTTACAGCCACCGACGTGCTGCCCACGGTGATCGATGCACAGCACCACGCGGTAACGCAAGCCTCGGCCACAGGTCACTGTGCACTGCGGGAGACAATGCAACCATCTCACGCTCTTTCTTTTTTATTGTATTTACAAATACTGTTAAGTTAGAAGTACTGATGATGCATTCACTTAAGTTTTTCCACAATCAGTCAGGTATCAGACATGTATGAATTTGTGCCTGCACTGCTAGGTGAATAAAGAAAAAGTTTGATGCTGGAAAAAAAAAACATCTAAGTTTTGGGAATACAAGTTATTTCTTGGGGTTCTGTAAAGCTTATCTGATTGGCATGAGTCTGAAACAGAGGTGGCTACAGGCTGAGAAAATGCTCTCTCAGAGTGGTCATTTTCAGTTAAAGCTGGGTCAGACGTGCTGCAAGAGCAGTTTCTTCACTAGTCAGTGATGTCATCTGGATGAACTAAGGAATAACAGAAGTGTTGAGCTATCTGACCATATCAGATAACTACAGCCAAGATAAGTTGGCTTTATGTTCTTGTTACTACAATGAAAGGTAAGAATGCTGGAAAATCAGCCTTGCAGACATGTTAGCCCCTAGACAGACGTGCCTTTAGCTATTATATGCAGTGAAATACTACATTTATCAAGAACTGAGAGACAAACGACCTGATTGCAAAGGGGCCTGACCTCTGGCTCTAATTTCTCCTCCGTGTAAAGCAGGAATTCAACAGGCATAAATAATTCTATATGTATTTTTCTCCATACAGACACATTAACAGTTTGATCATCAGGCCAAATTACTTAGCACAAACTTCTCCTAGCAAGTACTATGAATTATGCTTGCAGGGCTGTATTTTTCTAATAGCCCTGTGCTCACAAATACATGGTAACACAAGATTCGAGGCTTTCTTTAGAAAACGAGAAAAAAGGTCCAAACTAATTTTTAACTTACTTGAGACCATTCCATTGCCACCCATTTAGGACAGTCAAACAGATTGCAAGTTTGAATGACTTTGGGTTTAGGGGCATACATGCATTTCCATTCTTCCACTTGCAGTATCTCTCCATGAATGGTCTCCTCCACACACACGAAACTTCTCCTCTGAATACCACCTCCACAGGAAACAGAACATGCAGTCCAAGGGTTATGTTCCCACCTGGAGAAAGAATTCATGTATATTAAAAATAAGGCTATTTTTAATTCCACTAGCCTCTATTAAAAGTGCAAGATACCGAATCCAACCTTAGTGTCATTAAAAATCACGGACAGTTTGGTTGCTGGATCCTTACCATGCAATAAATACAGATGCATTGAATTATAGAGCTACTTTGCATTATTCCAGGCTTAAATTAATGTGCAAAATGAAAACTAGAACTATAAATTTAAGCACATTTCCAAAAGTAACTGAAAATCTTACTCTCATACATGATTTAAAGACCCTAAATACACTAAGTCTGATTACTGGAATGATTTTACCTGCAAATAGTCTAAATCATCTAAACAGAGTATTTTTCACAGTTAATTTACATGGTCACATATACTCTCATTACCATTGTTGGAGACCAAGAAGCATATGTATTTGAGATTATATGAAGTCCAAAGACAGATCTGACCATGCTGACTAAGGGTGTTATTGCTCACAGTTACTCATCATTGCCCACATCATGCAGACTACCCTTAAAAAAAACCCGTTCATGAAAGAATTTTTATGGGAACTTTAATACTTGCTTTGGGTAAACCCAGCAATTTCATTCCAAACTGTCCTCATCCATAAGGACTGTGAACAAATTAGATTGTGACAGGTACCATTTGGCTGGTCATCTGCAAGTTTTCCACCCTCATTAAATTGCCATTGAACGACCTGGTATTCACACTTTCCATCTTGCTTCAAGCAAAAGGCAGCTGCTCATCCATCTCAGCTGCTTTGGCTAACCCAGCTCATTTCTCCTGAAGCAGGGCTATGCACAAGTTAAGGAAAGCTCACACAGCCCTGTCAACCAGCAGAGCTGGCGGTTGCAGCCTCCATCGGAGGGAACGTCTTCCAAGTGGACACCTATCCACGATCATAGACCTAACTACAGTATTTTGGTGCACCACCTGAACAAATTGCCGCACCATTGAAATGAGAGTTATAGGGAGGTTTTTAGGTTACAAACTCGGTTTCATTTATTTCCTGGTCTTAGCATGTACACCAAAAATGATCCCTTCTCAACAAAAACTAACTTCAATACTGTCCTGCTCCTGACACATTTGGAGGTAACAAGCTTCCATCACAACATTTGTCTACAGGTTCCCACTGACCCCTATGCAATTGTTCCTCATCCTTCACCTCCTATCTCTTGCTTTCTTTCCACCACCCACCCAAATCAAAGCTAAGCCCAGGGAAATGATTGAGTCCTGCAGCACATCTTATGGTTCATCGATGTCTTGTTAGTTTAAAACTTACTCCTCTTACAACTGCAGGGGCTCAGAAAGCATCATGAAAAAAACTATATACATTATGAACAATGGTGTCAGCAAGTACTACTATATCCCATCAAAATCAATTAATCAAAAGTAACAGCTATCAGAAAGGAAGTAATAATCTCACAATAGATGAAGTAAAGGCCTATAAATCAAAGGTAAATCTAAGTAATTACTACCTACTTTCTATGATACAGCAGGTAAATCAAGGACACTTCCGAATTTAAGCAATTCATCAAACTGCCTACAAAAACATATTAATCATGCCTAAACTCAACAAAAGAATGAAAATAAAACATACAGCAAGCCACGGAATGTTAACCATAGAGTATATACTCAAAAGCATTCAGAATCAAGCTGTATGCCCAGATACTGATACTATATCACAATTACAAAACACATTTGAAGAGCAACAGTTACACTTTTCTTTGACTTAATGAACAGTCAGTATTAACTCATTTTCTTTCAAAAAAGTCAGGAACTAAAGAGCAATTAACTGTTCAATGAATTAGCAGCTCGTGGATTTATATATATAATGCTCACTGTGCTATATGTAATACAAGCCTTGCAAGTGTTTATAGCATGAACTTTTATAGTTGTTTTTCTTTATCTCATCAGTTTCAAACACACTCCAGACCCCATACTCCCCTAAGCATTTTCAAGATGGAGTGAGGTCCATGGCTACTGGGGAAAAGGGGGGTCTTGGGCAAGCAGTCAAGGAGACACTTTCCAGAACCCACAGCTGTCAAGGGATCCTCAACAGTCCAACAAGTCTGAAGTAAATGGAGGCATTCCAAAAGCTTTAAAAGAAAATTTTCATCCTGGGAAATTTTTCTATTTATTTCAAAAGAATTCTCCATCTGTAAAAATATTTCAGTGGGGCATTTACAACTGTAGCCACAGGAGAACTCTTTCAAGATCTTGTGGTGCGCACCATGACTTTCCCACAACTTCCTCGTGTGAATGGGAAAGAAGTGGTAAACGCCCCAGGACTGCAAGGCAGCCCTCCCCATGGCCCTCGTGTTACGTAGGAACTGTGGTGTGTGACGGCTGCTCAAGGGGAGGGAGTCTGCCCAGCTTTGCTCAAGCATATCTACAGTACTTCGGTTTTCTGGCTGCTCTGCAAAAACAGTCATGGGTTAACATGTAAGAAACAGGTAAGGAGAAAAAAAAAGGGCAAAAAGAAAAAGTGGAAGGAGGCTCAGTCGAACTGGCAGGGGCTAATGCACTGCAGCTACTTGACAGGTAAAAAGCACAGAGAAAATCCATCCTGCTAAACTGAACTAAGACTCACATCTGTGCTGGACCAGATTCACAACACGATGCAGGTATAGAAACTTGCTGTTTCAGCTGCTGTTTTGTTTCACAAATTCCAGCAAGAAAAGGTGCTTTTACATCTTCATTGTGTTTGTTTATGCGTCCTTCCCAGTAAGATACAGCCCATTTCCTCTCTCTCCTTCCCAACTGTGTGTGGCACCAACTGTGAGCCCTGCTGGGCTGCCTGTTATCTTACAGCTCTTACTCCTGAGCATCACACCCAGGAAGATCATGATGCCTTCTGACATGAGACACTGAGGTGCTGAAACGAGGTGGGCCGTTGTCTGTAGCTCTGAGTATCTGAAAAGAGAACCTGCCCAGAGCTTTATCATAGACATAACCTATATCACCACAGTGTCCTGCAAACGTGCTGGGCACAGTAAAGCACAGAATGGGGGATTAAATTTCTCTTCCAATTGGTCTCCAAGCCCTGAGTGCTTCAGAGGATAAAATACTCATGTAAATAAATTGTGCTGAGTTCCAGAGGAGATGTGAAGTAAAAAGGAATTGGCAGAAGAAATGGAAGGGGAGAGACACAGAACATAATTATGGAACTTTACAGGATAAAGCTGTAGAAGAAAAAAGTCTCAATCTATGTATGAAAGCCAAAGTACATCAGAGGACAGCAGATCCGCAACAAGCATAAATTGCTACAGACATAAGCTATGACATTTATATCAGCTGTAATCAGTAGCTCCACTGAGCCGTGCAAGTCTATGATTTCATTCTTATTACTTCATATCTTTACTACTTTAGAAAAATACACATTATTCATTTCATGACATAATAAAGCAGAGGTTCAGCTCAGATAAATATGCACCTAATTCCATCAACTTTAATTCTTCACATTAACAGTAAATCTGACTCAATGCTTTTTAGTGCTAACATTCTTTACAAAACATCTAAGCCTTCACAGAAGTTTTATGTTCTTGCCATTGATTCAGGTAAAACGAATAAACAAAAGGCAACAAACTGTGATCTGATGACTTAATTTTATGCAGTAGATATTCAGACAACTCAGCGTCTTTAAAGTGACATGTCAGCCTTGTCAATAAACACAGTGTATGTCTGAAGAAGAGGAGAAAAACAAGACCTCTCAAGGGAAAAAAATCATGGAGTTCTGTAACATAGGGAGGCCTAGTCAATAAAAGAAGATGTTCATTGCATAGAACTTCAGAATAAAACCTTTCAAAGACAAGAACCCATATGTGCATCTTTAAGGAGATGGTCTTCTCAGCATTAGAGCAGATGGCAGCTTAGGGGGACAACTCTGTACTCAAAAGTCTTCACACTGATATTTTTAAGAAGAGTATATTAACCCCTTACTGTCAGGCTAATCATCCAGAGCATACTGAAATAAAACACAAGCTTCAAAAATGTGAACAGGATTGTTATGTACTTATTCTCCTGTAAAGTAAAGAATCAGAAGAGGTCCCATGATCTTAATACTCAGACAGGTTATCTGCAGCGAGAATTGTGCTAATGCTGACACATACGCGATCCTGACTATACATACCGAGGAAGCGGCTGGAAGTGATCATAGGGCATGATTTCTTTAAATCCATCACTGTCAACAAAATAAATATCACATCGTTATTTCTCATAACTGAGACTGTACATCAAGTACATACTTTCACGTGAGCATGCTTGAAGTAAGCATTTCTCAGTGTGAAATGAGGGAATCTTACATTCATTACACATCACCCTTGTGGCAAAAAATGTCTCGTATAATCTTATCTCTTTCACAAGATAGAGATCTACACACTACACAGTTTTTTCACTTCATACCATCAAAAAATTATTAAATGACCACCCAATCTGGTAGAGAATTTTATTATCAGTGATCTTTTAGGTCTCTGCTTCTTTATTAACAAGAAAATATTTACATGTATCTGTAATGAGTGGCAGCAAAATAAACGTATCGAACAGTTCATCCTAGGTAGGTCTTGAATGCTGCTTAGGACCCTCCTAGCACTGTTCATTTGAACTCCATTGTGTAGATCAGGCATAAAGTGTTACTTCCAATGCTAAGAAGTACACTATATCCAGTAGTACTTCCCTTTTTCTGTCTGTATAAGTTAAATTTACAAGGAAAAAAGATAATTACAGCCTTCCTTTGCCCAGTTTTCCCATTCTAGCCTTGCAACATTTTGGCACCCGTTGCCACTACGTGTTACTGAAGTCTTACCACTCCACAGAGTGATCAGCTCTCCAGGAAAAAAACACCTTGAAGCTCTGCACATCTGTAACTGTCACAGGTCACTATCAACGATTATGTTCAACAAGAATGAAAGGAAATGGACAGTTTAGCTATAGGAAATTAAATCCATGGAGAGTGTTTCCTTTTCTTCTTGCATATAACTCTAGCTCAGCCAGCTGGCATATTAGTGTGAGGTTCTGGGACTTGATACTGTGATGTTATTTTAAGATTCTTTAAGAACAGCCAGGAAACCTCACCAGACAATCCAAAAGTTAGTTTGAAATATTGTAGTGCAATTCAATACAATTTATGTATACTATAGCCTTTATAATTTGGCAATAACGTTCTGTGGTATTTGTACCACAAGTATATTTACGTTGAATGTTTTTAGGTTTGGGGTTTTTTTTTAATTCTTATTGTAAAAAAACAAACCACCAAAACTTACGTGCCAAATCAACAGTACAAAGGAAGAATGAAATTTTTATCGTAGGCAGATGAAAAAATCAAGTTAAACCATGTGCAAAACTTGTACGCTGACTGAGAGCTGGAGCTGCTGTTTAATAAGAAATCCAGAATGGCAGCAACAATAAATCCAAAAGCATGCAAACAACCTGTCCTCCTTACACAATCTCACAAAACCCTTGTACTAGTAACTGCACTACTTAGCAAAAGACAAGGTAGAATTAGCCCTTGAAAAGACAAATTATTTACAATATATCTATATAAAGCAAAGTCACATATTCTGCAACAATAAATAAGTGCCACAAAGCTCTTGTCAGTGGTGCCACACATCACCTTTAATATGCATAAAAATCAACCAAAACCAAGTAGTCTTAAAGATTAAAAGAAATTATATTAAGTAAATACAATTGCTTGTTCCTCAGTAACCAACTATACCATTTAAATTTATTTGTCATACAAACCTAGAAGGGCAGGGATCCATGTTGCATTCTTTTAGCTTGGGCTTTGGTTTCTTATTTTCTGGATAGTAATGACAATAGTGGTCAGGAACCACGCGCTTCAGACGAATATCCACGCATTCAGCTGAATTAAGTTGGTAACCTATGCAGAAGGAAAGCTAAATGTTGGCAATGGAGATAAATTAAAGCAGGGAGACTTCTCTCACCCCCAAATAATGTGCTGCCCCATTGACTTAATTCCCCATGTTACTCTTCTTTGGTTTACTTTTAAACAAGGAAACACATCACAGGAATATGCAGGACCAGATTTGCATTTCAGGTAACTCAGCTTAACAATTATGGTAACCTATCTAAACACTAGATGAGATTCTGGCACATTATCCTAACAATATTCTAAAGGTAAAAGCACACATATTTTTATGTGATGCAGGAATACATGTACTGGATTAGCTCACCTGTCACAGAGGCAACCCTACAAAGCCATATGGTTCTATTACATATTCCACAGTTTATAACTACTGGAGAAGTAACCATGTATGTTAGAGAGCTATATTACACAGTCATGCATGTTAAAAAAAAATAAATACTTAAAACAGAAAGTCAGAGGAACTGAAGATGAGATCCAAAAGCATAGCTAAGTTAAACTGTAGAAAATCAAGAAATAGTTTCAAGAACGCTCCTAGATGAAGAGCCAACAATAAAAAACTTGAAGTATCTACTTAGTGAAAAAAAGTAATTTTTAAAAAAATTGTGTGGAGACTGGTTACAAGAAGGGATCTCAGTTTTATAAACCACTAGGTTGGTTTTTTGGCTAAGAAAAAGAAACTCAATCAAAAGAGCGGATTTGGACTTAAACTGAGGAGAGGAGGAGGATGTTCTGGTATGTGCAAAGAAAAAAAAAAGTTTGAAACCACAAGAATTAAAATCCAGAGTCAATAAACTAATAGCACAAGCCTCAGTGTCTACTGAAAGTGCATGGTATCATGTATCAATGGCTTCACTTGTGTGTCTCTTGGCTGATTCAAAGTGTCATCCTGCACGAGGGTGATAAGCATAAAGTTCCAGTGCTCAGAGCATGTATGTTCCAGTTCTTGCAAGTACTTAAAGGACCCAAAGAGATGTGCCCCTTGTGAACAAGATAAACACAACTTTTAAACATTTTTGCTCATTCAAGCTTGACTGTGCTTTCTGAGGTGCCCAACACACTCCTCCTTCCACACATTGAGATTAGAGAATTAAAAGTAGAAGCATCCAAGTGAGCAATGGCAGTAAACTGATTCCAAGTCTCTGTTGTGAAGAACTTCTTTTACTGCCAGCAAAAGATGCCAAACAGACAATCTGGATACTAAATCTGCTTTAAGATAACAGGTTAAAGCCAGACAGCTGCAATACAACTTCCCTGCATGCCTCAGTAATATGCCATGCTTAACACTACTACTTTCAGGGATAAGCAGGAGCTAGTTTCTGCGCTTCCTCAGCTACTGGCCTCTCTCGGCATTGCCATCAAGAATGTCAAGAGCAGTTTCATATTACAGATGTGCATTTATGAAGTCAGGCATTGAAAATTCTGGATAATTTCAAAGATACTGACATGTAGCTACAATTTTCAAACTGTAACAACCAGTCTGAATAAGACTGGATTTGAGCTAATAATTTTGAAGGTAAATATGTCCCTTGAGTGCTTACATGCAGTCCTCAAAAATAACTATGACACGTTACATTTCTTCCCTTGTCAGATAGGCTAGGGAAAAATTCATAAATACAGTGTGATGGAATCATCAGAGGATATGTGCTGCCACTCACAGTTCCAAGAGAATCACACTTCATGAGGCCGAGTATCTTACATGATACAGTAGTTTCCTATGGGACTACATATTATAGACGAATATTGTCTGCATTTTAGATTAAAGTGAGGTGCAAGTACCAAAATGGATGGTCCATCAGAAGATCCCCAGACTCTGCTTGTTCTTTAAACATCTTTCACTCTTTTTACTCATGTCCCAAGTAACTATTTAAACCATATTTGTACTCTCAAAAAAATAAATAAATCACTATACCAATATCACTTGTATCCCAGTCTGTTTTTCAGGTGACCTGGGTAATAATAGCTGAACTAAAACAGCTATCTGCGATGTCAAACACTTTTTCTACCATGAGGTCACATTTTCTGCAGAACCAGACATGACAAGCAGTGGGCTGGGCTGGATGAGAAGTAGCAGAATTGCGCTGTGCTTCGTCTAACCATTGCATAAACTGTAGTGTTTAAACTAGTAGTAAACACTACGGCACACTACCTGCTGCTCTAACTACCATCAAGACTAATTGTCTAAGATCCGACAGCCAAAGGTATTCATAGCAGCTGTTCTTTAAATTCTATTTATTTATTCTGCTTTCTGCATATAAGTAATTTCAAAACTAAGTGTTCTAAAACTGTCCCTCATGTCAACTACTGTAGCCAGAAATACCTTCTTTCTTCATCTCTTGATTATCTTTAACATCTCACATTTCTTTGCTTACTCTCCCAAAATATCCTTTATGAATTGACATTTTTCACTTTGAATGTCAAATCTTTATTTCTTAGCCAAAGTCCTCACTTAAACAATCATTCCTTATGGAAGAACATGACTTCCACTAATTTAACATGCAAAACCCCCCAATGTTTAAACTAACTTAACCAACTGACCTGCTACTCTGTCATTTATTTTTCTAAACAACTACCAGTTTGCAAATCTCACAAACATTTAATCAATAAAAATGCAGAAAGAAGGTTGTGAATCAGTCACTTTTAATGTTCAGCTGTAAACTCTCCTGAGAAACCGCCATTACCTACCTCCTCCACATGTCACTGTGCAGGGGAAGAACTCTGTTTGTCTCCACTGATGACTGATGGGTTGATAGAAAAAGAATTGAACCACACTCTCTTTTGATCCAGAGTACCTGGTCTGAAGAAATTTCCATTACAACACGTGTGTATACTGTACTCCATTGTTCATGTAATTTCAAAACATAATTCATTTATAACAGCAGTGCAGAGAGCAATATGATAACAGGCATAAAACCTCTAGAAAATGTAGAGTGACAAATTTAAGTTTGCAATAATCAAACACTTGTATGTTGCTTTGTTTTTCAAATTATTCAAAGTACTAATGTGACTATTTGATTATTTATCCTTGACTGGTGAAGTTCCTAACTGTATTCTTCTGTATTATCTCTTTGTTAGCAAAATTTTTAAAATTTAGTGGAGAGGAAGATCAATAATTGAGCTAAGCATGCTGGTTCATATTCAGAAAAGTGTAACTGCACATGTGATACTGGAGATGCAAAATAAATACTACTGAAAGCCTCTATCTACAACATGACAAATAAAGCCAAGTGGTGTGACAACACTGAAACACTCGTCATTTCCAATGGAAAACTGCATGACCATCATCCTGTGGCAGTCAAATATTGGCATGTTTCTGCATAAAAATATCTGCATGTATGCTGCAAGTCATCGGTACGTGTTCTGGGCAGGAGAGAAACTTAAAAGGATTAGAGACGGTCTGTAGCTGGATTAGCAACAGCCTAAGGGGGTGCCAGGGCGCTGCTCGGAGCAGTGCTCAGGTTCAGGAGGTGTCAGTCTGCAATTGCCTTAATATCCATCCCTGGCACAGGATCATCCTGCTCTTTCAGTAATACTTAAAATGAAAAGCCCTGGACATTTTTACTACTATGGATCCTGTGGTACTCTCCACCACAGCAAAGACATTAAGCCTCTAACATTTTAATTTGTTTGGATATACTTAGTGCAAATTATCTCCAGACTGTAATTAGGATTCCTTATTTGCTAACTAAAAGATTTTGCATTGCTACAGCCTGATGGACAGCCACCTACTTGGTTGCACATACTTGCAATATCTGTGTACATTTGTGCATACACATGTCCCACCTTGATAATGAAATCTGCTCCGACAGGTCCCTGGATCTTTATGATTTCCCTATCTGTATTCTTCTGAAATTCAACAGTTGTATTTTCTATGACAAATGTTCCAGGAGCAGTGAAGCTGTGCTCTCCCTTGTCTCCTTGTAGTGTCTTCGACTCTATAACTAAAGAAGAAATATGCAATCAGTAAACTTAAACAGGGTATTTTTCTTATTTTCAAGGAAGTCAGAAAGGAATGTTTACAACTTTGCAAGAAACAGCCATCTATGTGCACTACAAAAATCACACAGAATACCCATGAGAATACTAGGTGCTTCAGATTATAGGCTGACATACAATTGCATGATGTGTCAACACAGGAACAGCTGCCCAAACACACTATTCTTTCA
>NW_009703126.1:0-29424 GCF_000703405.1 Apaloderma vittatum | reverse complement strand
CAGCAGTACTTCTGAGAGAGTTTTCCCTGCACCAAGTGCTCTATATAGTTATAAAGCAATAGATTTAGTGGAACAAGCTGAAAGAAACTCAAACCAGGTAGAATCAATACACAGAAAAATAACCCCTACTTCCATGCAACTCAAAGGCCTAGGAATTTCAGCAGTCTTCAGAGACGCCGGAATGGTGTCAAGCTTACTAAACGCTAACCTCAATACCTGTATCACTCTACCCATTCCAGACATCATCAGCTCAACTTCGACTATTTCCCACGTGAGCAAGAAGCACAGCCAGGAGATGGGCAGCTGCAGCACCGTCGGAGGGGAGGGATGTCCCGTTCTCAGAACAGGTGGTGATGAAAACCCTTCCTGAGCTCTTCTGCACTCCTTGGAAACAGCCCACAACCTCCAGAAGACAGATGAAGCATTTTAGGATTGAGTCACTTCCAGCAAACTGACTAAACTGTAAATGGACACAGCTAAAGGAAGAAATACGTAATGAAGGTAGAACTTGGGCTCTGCATAACACAGTGTATAGGCACAGCAAGACGCATGACTTGAAACACACTGGTCTGGTTACAATCTAACGGAGCACTGCATGAGAAAAGCAAAAATCACAGATGAGCTCAAGGCTAGCTCAAAGGAACCTTTTGACAAGCTATAAATACCCTCTCCTTCTCCAACTACCTTGCCTTTTTTGGTACTTTAAACAGTTACCTAATTCAGGATAGATAACTCCAATTAATAGCATCTGGTTTTACCTTCACTGAAAACACTCTGAATATTGAAGTCCATCATTACTGCTCTCTTCCTTAAGATCTTTAAAAACACAAATGCATTCTGGAGTATCGCCCCAAAAGAGAGAGAAGAAACTAACTTCCTTGAAAAGTTACGAACATTATATTAAGTTTTAAAGCATATAGGTTCCACTATGCTAATAGGTATAACAAAGTTCACATACATGGCTAGAAGGAAGTTTAAGGAAGGGCTTTATATTGATCACAGAGTAGGAATTCAGTGCTGAATCAAACGTACTTTGTCAGAGAGAAGAAAATAAATCTCTAGGAATCAAACTGCCCCACTGTCCAACATGCTTCCATTAGGAACAAATAGATATAAACAAATGACAGAAAAAGCAACAAGTATTTAGACAATTACAACATATTTTTGTCTGTCACTTTTCCAGAAATTTTCTTTCCTGATTGCATTACAAAATAACCTTTTAAATATCCGCAACTCAGCATTCTTGGATTAAGCTTCCACAAGCCTTGACCCCAAAGTTACACTGCTTAACAGTAAATATTAATGCACGGTGCCTGTTGAATTAAAGCCAAATCAGCAAATCTCAAGTACTTCCGACTCCACATAAAGTCAGCAGGATCCTCAGGAGTACCGGACTCCTTTGAAACTAGCACTTACGATTGCAAAGCAAGACATCTGGCTGCTGCAAAAAGATGTTGAAGATGTTAATTTGGAGACCTGAGTTGCATCACTTCACAGTCTTCATGCTAATTTTCTTAATTAAAAATAATTTTTATGTTTTTCTAAGCATAAACCAAGAACATTGTTCAGCAATCAACAACAGGATAATACACTGAGAGCTGACCTATGTTTATGCTAGATCTATACTAGACTCGAATCCATACTTTATGGATTTCAGAGCAGTAACTGGGAACAAAGGTTTCACCAACTGGATTAGAGGCAAGGTTTGGAAAATAATTCACCAAACATTTCTTCTGCAGGGTCCTGCAGTCCAGGAAAGGTGGCAAGTGTGACTTCAGGTGTAGGCATCCCCATCCTAAGTTAGGGAAACATTTCCTTGAGGGGTGTTCAGGACTCCAGATGTACAGAGTCATAAGGACAGGGAATTGTCTTGAGTGCTCACCTGTTTCTGCGCCTAACACAACAATCACCAGTGCCAAGACCTATAACCGTCTGTCTGTGGGTTACTTCCTTTACCATGATAAAATTAAAAAAAAAAAAGAATGCTTTCCCCATGCAGAAGCCTTGCTCAGCTGTGGATGGAAGACCCACCGCAAAAGTCTCCTGTACTCCTAGTGGCAGGCAGGAGTAGGGCAGTGTGACATCTCACTATGTAGAGAGATGCTTGGAAGAACTCCCAGGGAACTTGTTTCTGCTCCCAGTACAAGGAGAAAATCATGTTGCTACGCAAAAGCTCTTTCATTTGAATGCAATTCATTTGTAGGTAGCACAATACAGGGGAAAAAAAAAAGTGCTCTTTTCAAAATGCAAGGAACATTGTCTTCCTCTTAGCATCTGTCAAAAGACAAAGCAGTGCATAGATGTAGGGCTAAATATTGTCGAGGAATGCAAATCACTGCAAGTGGAGAAGCTACTAGAAACAGAAAAAAGAGTTTCAGTTCCTTTTAGCAAAGTTTAACCTCCCTAAGTTCATGACCTCAGTTATCTAGCATTAGCCACTTGTAAAAATATTAGCTTCTAGTTTTCCTGTTTCTTCTGCTGGAGGACTAATTTCAGGGAAATTTCAGTCTTTCTTTTGATTCTAATGCTCTTAAAAACTGCTAGAAAAGCCATACTACAATCCAAACGAAAAAAAACACAAAAAAAACCAAAAAGAAACCTTTTATTCATAACTGCTTTTGTACTAATTATTCAGTTGTTTCTCACCAAATTATTCACAAAGCCCAGGTGGACAGAAGTACAAGAGGGAGTTATTTGTAAAAAAAAATCGAAAGTAACACCTTTGTTCTCTAATGAATCTGTTGCCTTTCTTAAAGTGCGCATACACACAAAATACTTATTCTTAACAGCTACAAAGAAATGCAGTCTCTCCTAAAACACTAAGCTGCTGTAAAACAGTGTTCAGAGCATTTATTTGTTTCAAATCTGTTATGTGTTACATCTCCAACCACATTTCCATTTTTGATTAATCCAGCAGCTGCGTTTCCCTGGAACAAGAGCAGATCACAAAGCCCAGGATGAAGCACAAAAGAACACAAGAAAAAGGGAAAAATGCCAGACACTCAGTAGTGCTCTTTGAGCATTCGTTATTGCTGCTGACTTTACTTGAAGAGCAAATACATACTGGCAATGGGAGACAGTATGAAATTCTACAATAAGTAGTCCCTGCTCCACCTGTTAAATTCAACTTCTTACAAGCCAGGAAGAACGTCTCTGAGAAATTGAGCCTGCAATTATATGTGATTGTTTTTGAATTCTGCCTTTAATTAAATGAGCACACCCACAGAAGTCAATGAAGTTACAGACCAAAGATCACTTGATATTTTCTGCTAAGTGACAAACAGAAAGGCGGACAAGCAAATTGTTCCAAAGCACATTAGAACATCAGTTCTTCAAGATCCAGCTCTGAAGCCAGAAGCAACCTTCACCTTCCCCCCCCACAACAGCTCTCACTTGTTTTTTACCTCTGTCATTTTAGTTTTAGGTAACAAATGTCTAAATCCTCACAGATTTGCAAACAGATGTGCTGGAGGAAGTGGTTAAAAGAACATTTCGTGATTCTTGTCCAGCTCAAGAACTAGCTAACAAAGGTAATGCCAAGCCACAGCTTCTTTATGGAACCACCCTGGTCAGGAAGCCAGGAGCACTCTGTACTTAGTTACTGAGTTGCTGCTGCATTCCTCAGGAGCTTTCCAGAAATCCCCCAGGAGCCACCAAATCTGGTACTTTTTCTCATACGAAGCTGAAACAACAACTTCCTTCTGCAGAACTACTTAAGAAAGAGCAAGAGTCCTGGCCTGAATTGGTCAGAATCACTCCTTCATACATCCCTTGCAGCAATTTAACATGAATATTATTTATGACAAGATAAGTTTAGCTTTCTAAATGTTGTACAGTGTTATATCTAGGAGTTATTGTCACTCTGAGGCTGCTCGAAAGTGGAAGCCTTATTCAATTTTTTTCTTTGAGAGAAAATAACAATAGAAGCAAACAGAGGAGCAATTTTCAAACAAAATGCATTTCTGTCTTCTATTTACATATTTCAGTAGAAGTCCTTTTTATTTCTATGATTCAGACTAAGTCTTCCACTTTTACTAATAAAGTCCTCCAAATTTTAAATGAATGGTTTATTTGGTATGGCAGTTTCATTTATCATTGAAACAATTAGTTCTTTATGTGAAGTAGGCCTATGGGTAAAGAAATTACCATTGATACTACCATCAGCCTTACAGAAAATGGTAAGAAACAAACACCTAACAGAACAGCAAACTGCTTCGCACAGATGGTATGCAATGACCAAAAGTCAGGACTTGGGTAATTTATTTAATGCATGTTGTTTACCTTACCTCATTGTTACTCAAATTACTGCTCCTTCAACGTTGCTCACTGACCAAGTGAGACTGCAACTGGATCATTTACATTACCTCAGATTCTTCAATAGAAATCTGGTGACAGGTTACACCAGAGCTATCAATCCCACATATAAACCTTTGAAAGTAATTTTAACATAATTGTTTGTATGTAGTTTAAGAGTGCACCATATTTTAGACATCTTATATTAGAATTACTTGGTTTAAATAAATTTAGAAACAACTGGTATGTATATTATTTTTTTGCTAACTGGACTTCCAGTGTTCTGTAGGATTATCTCCAGGCCGGATATCAAAGATGGGAAGAGGAACCAAGGTCATGATCTTACCCACGTTCCCAAAGTTTGGATGAGTTCACATACAAGGTTTTGTTTTTATCTTCTGCCTATAACTAAATACATAAAACAGCTCAGTCATACCAAGGTGTGCTGGTCCTTTTAGGGTAATTCTCACACTGCGACTCCCATGTGGTACAGCAATCACGGTTTCTTCCCCTAGGAAAATTAAAGAACTCTTTTAAAAGTTACCTTGCATTGGAGAATTTGCACATCACATAACTAGACTGAAAACTGTCAAATGTGTCTAAGAAAATATTTAACAGGTCTCACAATTTTTCTGTTAAAAATAATCATATGTTATTTTATTAAGTACAGTACACTGAACCTGTTTGGTATGCTATGCAACTAATAAGACCTAGGAATGGACTTGTAAATCTTTCTTGCTATTGGAAAATAATTTGCTATTACCAAAACCAACTGAAATGTCAGTAGTGTATTAGGAACATATTTACACTCTGTTGTCCTGGTTTTATTTCTTAATCACTGAATTGGCATAAGGAATCTGCTAAGCAGTACTTCCCCGCTACAAAAATCTGCAGCTGTTCAGTCTCACTTTGCCCACACCTCATTTCCTGCTGCAGGTCACAACTTTAATAAGTGGCAGGACTTACAGGAAATAAATCATCTACTTAACACTAACCCTTAACCAATTACAGACCAGTTAAAAGCAAATATATATTAGCTATAACATTTATGTTATAAGAGTGTCTGCATCTAACTTACCATATAAGATCAGTCCTTCCAGTAAGAGCCTCAATTTAAAATGAACTATAAACCAAACCAGCCCTGAATAGGACATGTCAATACAAAACAGCTTTTGGCTGACTGAATGGCGTCTTCATACATAAACGTACAACACACTTACTTCAGTGCATTTTACAAAGGCGGAAAGTTATTACTTTCCATTTCAAAGGTAGGAAATCTGTGATTTGCCCAAGCAAACTGAGTTAATAGTCAAATCAACAGAGCAGTCTGTTATGCAACAAAAGCAGTGCTCTCAGAAAAGGGCATGCACAGGACACAACAGGGATACCCACAGAAGGACGAAAGAAGTGTCCAAGCAACAAATTACCAACATGCTCTCCCTCCTTTCTATCATGGTCCAACTGCAAATCTTTGAGGCAGGACCTGCAAACAGGGGCCCACTGCAGGCACACCCTGCCAAAGGTGCTCTGTTCAGTGACAGCTCTAACACACACCTAGGGGCTGGCTTAAAGGAAGTTCATTTGCGCAAATTCAAAAAGTAATGTGAGTTGAAGGTCAGTGATACACTGGCCCCAGAATTACTCATACAATATTTAGAGAAAGACTATTTGAATTCAGTTTCAACTAAAAAATAAATGAAGAATGTTTCTTTCCACTTTAAACTGGACCCTTTTATAGTAGATGCTAAATTATCAGCTTCTGGTTTGCATCTCCTTAGCGTAAGTATGAAATCCTGCCAAACTTTCAGGATACTTCAAGCAAATACTGTAATTATTTTTTTCTGAAATAAACACCTTCTTATGTTACAGTTTTTATATTGCCAATTTCTAGGAAGGTCATTTAAATATAACAATTTATTTTGGATGTAATAAAATATGATCTTTATTAATTTCATACTTGGGTATTCCACCAGAGTGCAAAATACTATAGTAAGAACAATAATACAGCTAAGAACCCCTGGAAAAAACATTAACTACTGAACCACTTAATATCTTTTTGCATCTTGTTTTTTCATCAGGCGAATTGCTCAAGATAGCCAGAAGGTAATGGATGTGTATATCTTTAAAGTAAGGAAATAACTACCGAATTCATATGTGCTCTACAGTATTTGAGAGAAAGCAGGTTTGAGGGGCCTGTCTGTCCTTTCTTGGTGAGGAATTGTATCCCGTCTTGAGAACCACCCGGCAGCTACAGCACAAAACCTCACATAAGAGTCTGATTATGACCAGTTCTGAATACCCGCAACTCCTGTTTTGAAGTGGAACAAACAGCACTCCTCCCTGAACGGATGAGGCCCAGATTTGCAGATGTGCAGAGATGTGTAGGATGGCTCCTCTTGAGAACAACCAGGGTCGTTCTGCTGTGCTTCCTCCACCTCCTTACAGCAAGCTCCGCTCGCCTCAGCAGGCCTTGTTGATCCCTTTTCAGGATGCTTCACATTCCTTTAGCAGTACTACAAACATTCCACCCTCACCGAAGCACTCTCTGATATGGTCCAAAAGTCTCATGGGGGTGCTAAATTTGGTGTTTCTCTGCGGCGGAGACAATATTACCAGAAGGTATTTTATTTGCACTAGAGGAGATGACTAAATTCACCACCACAGTAATGTTCAACCTCGGCAGCCCCACAGACCCGTCAAGAAGTCTGACAGCAGGAGATTCTTGTAACCTGAATGACATAATTATGACCTAAGGCAGTCTTTCCACGAGATGAAGTAAAATTATAGGAAAAAACAAAAGTGAGATTTTGGGAATTCTGAATCGAGATGGGGAATTGGTACACGGAGCCAACCTGAGGGACTCCACTTCTCCTGAGGACAGCTTTACCAGTGGTTATAATTGTACAGGTCTGGCTCCAAAACTATATATTCCACAGGTCTCTAGCTCTCAGCTGAAGCATATAATGCATATACTTAAAGGAACACAAGGCTCTGTAATCCCATTTTAAAATGGTTATGCTGTGAATTCCCATTAAATCAGTAGGATCCACACTATTAAAAGCCATAAACATAAGGGACAATTGCTACCCTGAAATCTATACTTAGAATTTCCATTTTATTTTTTCCCCTCCTTATACTATTCATCTATCTTTGAAAGTTAGTTGCTGACCTTTGCCTAAAGGTGAAAACAAATAAACTCAAAATCAACCAGACCATACAGAAACACTAGACTGTAAAATCTGATTTTAGTCATACACTTCACCTTAAACTGAGAAACAGGTGAGATATTGTCTCTCTGTTCTAATGCTGCTTCCACTGCAGGGATTCCCAAGGGCATGTGGATCATCTTTCTCCAGCACCTGCTTGAAATGGGCTTTCTGCTCTCGCCTGGGGACTCTCTCAGCAAACGCCTGTGCACACATTGCACATAGCACTTGCTGATTAAGCTCCCAGATTGCTTTTATTTAGATGACAAAGTTTGATCCTGTTTCTATGGTCTTAATGTGGATTTAGATTTTGGATTTCAATGAGAGCAAGATCAGACTCCCTGCTATGGTAAGACTGGGAGCTAATCTCCAGGATGAAAAATAAAGGAGTCACATTCCTAAGATCAATCCAATTCAGCAGGTTTTATTTCTTTTTCCACATGGGCCATGGTGGACCCATTTACTGCCTCACATATGGGCCAGTTGGGATTTTTCCCTCTCTCTTTTCTTACAGCAGGGCAGAGGGTTTACTTCATGTCTATAAAAACTGTTTCTTTCCATGTATTTGCTCAGTAGTTGTCTGCTGGTCCTGCAGTTCTGATTAAAGGCCTATGTGCTCTCAAAAAGCAAAGAATAACAGCCCAGGAACAACGACCAGTATAAGGAAACCAAAAAGCAAAGGGAAAAACAAAGAAGGTGGTTTCATACTACCTACAACAGCTTCAAATATACCAACTAAACTAAATAGCTCTGACTGAAGATCCAGCACCCACACTATACGTATTGGAGGTGCTTCACCTTGGACTCACTCTACTCTGGTCCCATGGACTGCACACTCAGTAGCTGTTTGAGAACATTATGTGCTTTTCTGGGGCACATCTTCCAGTTTAGCTTCATCCAAAAAAAATCAGTTTATATTCTCCAAGACTGGTGCATGACATGAAGTGATGAGCAGTATGTTGGGATCATGATGAAATTTGTTCCTTATCCAAACTGAAATGCTAACGTATTAACATTCCAACCCTCCACATACACAGTTTTCTGGCCAAACCAGTCCCAATTCCCTCTCTCAGGTCTACAAACAGTTGGTTTTGACCCTTCCTCTCTGAGTGTTTCTGACTCCATCTCCCACCTCAGATTCCTTACCTAATCTCTGTCTTCTGCTCTTCCCCTTTTTTCTTGACGCAACGTAAGTGCAAAGCCAGCCCTAGGTTCTCCTCCCACCTTCTCATATCTGTCTTTCCTCCACTGTATGAATTAATGTCAATTTTTTCCATTCATCTAGTCTTCTCTTGAATTGTCTTTCTCCAAGCCTGAAGCTTGAGAGTCAGAAGACCTCCACAGAATCTCTTCTGTAATGGCTGAATGTGAGGCAGGAGGCATCAGAGAGTTCATCCCATGGTATGCATCCTATGCTGCTGCAAAGTAAAAAGCCAGAGCAACCCAAGGACAGTTTTTAATAGCTTAGCTCTGGAAGAAAAATATGTGAATTTATTCTAAGTAGATTGCACACATATGATCTGCTTGCAGTTATGACATGTAATAAGCTAGAGCACACTTAAAAGGACAAGTTTTCAACAATGTCAGCTGTTAATATCCAAGAAGCTTCAATAGAATCTGAGGAAAAGGGGATTTTTTTTTTTTTTTAAACGATTGTAGTAAAATACGTATTGATGTTCACAGATATTGCAAAAGACTTGTCCATGACCAGAAAGCCATTGCCTGCCAAATTTCAAATCCCTGATCCGTGATCAAGTCCAACAATGCAGGGTGTTAAGGCATATTAAAGAGAAGGTTTCAGGAATGTTTTGACAGCGGGAAACAACATGTTTTTTCTGCTGTGTCCTTGGAATATGCCGAGTTGTTTCGGCTGAATTTTATCCAAAACATTCAGCACGTGGCATGGAAAGATTCTGACCCAACTGTTGAATTTTGGCAAAAAAATATTCATTTGTATAAAGCGAAGTACCAGGCAATCTTAACAATAGGGAGTTACTATCTCCAGGTATATTGATTTTAAAGAGGGGAGAAAGATCCAAGGTAGCACGTTGTCACAAAACTGAGCCAGCTGACGATAATGAACAGGGATCCTTGCAGAAGGCCTTGGTTTAGAAAAAATGACCAGAGTGAAATTAGTTTTTGATTGTGATTGGGATAATAACATACAAACATGTAACAATAAATGATCAATGATAAATCTCACAAGTGCCATAAAAAATAAACCACACAGCAAGAAGAAATTCAAGTAGTTAAAAGCTGTTGGCATTGAAATCTATTGTATGAAGAAGCTTTTAGCAAAAAGTCAAGAAAGGTAAAACTCGCAAGTATCAAACAGTTTGAGAGTCAAATCAGACCAGACTGGGACAAGTCTGGGTCTTCAACTTCACTCCCTGTTAATTTCAGGACCAGCATCTTTTCTTCCTTGGTAACAGAACCAGAACAGTTTCCTACTATTTCTTGCCAGTAACGGCACAGAAAGCAGACATCAGGGCCCAATCCTACAATTTTTCCATGTGCACAAAGTCCACTGGATTTAATAGGAGTTCCATGCATATGGTACTAGAAACATCAGGCCCATGATATCTCATTTCCCAATGGGACGGTACATTTTACAACCTATTACACTTTTTGTTTGAATATCATTAGTCAAACCTTTAATCATTTTACCAGAATGTTAGAATCTGGCTTATTGGTAGAAGTCTAACTTACTTTGTCTTTCAAAGGCAATTAAGTGTTGGTGGAAAAAAATAAAGAACTTTTGAAATGACAGTGCATTTCATATTTGTAAAACAGTTTTCTTTCAGCGTTGTTTAGCTTTCTGATCAAAGGCATTAATTTTATGTGAAAACATATTAAAAAGATAATCGAACACACTGAGTCCTTTATGAGAAATCATTTGTTATCAACGCCTATATTTTTTTAAACAAATAAAGACTGAGATATCTAGGCACTTTTATTTCCCCTTATGCCTCCTTTTTTTTTAAATAATAAAATTTTTGGCTCCTGCTTTCCTACCAATTCTTTAATTTGCCTCATTGCACAATAAAATTTATGTCCTGCTCACAACCTTACAAGCCTCCTCTTAACTACATGGCTGCTTTGTCAATATTTCACTTCTCAGCACTAGTTCTGAAAGTTTCCAAATGTGTATTTGGAAGATACTGTGTTTCGCTTCCCTGACACATTAGCACAGAGAAAGCATGGCTTTATTTCCACATTTCATTCACACAGAGGATAATTATATGTAACCGCTTCTATAGTGTTGAAAAATGACTCCCCAAAAATTTTGATGCTACCACAATACCAACAAAATCATCAAAAGTTCTGATTACAGCAGCATGTGTACCACTGCGCTTATGCGAATGGTAATTCATTCATGTAATCTAGCCTACTGCAAAATAAACTCAAAACTTGAAATAATTGATGTCTTTCCCCAGAACAGTCTTTCTTCATCTTTAATTTTAAAGAACTCTTCAACAGCCACTGAATTATGACAGAGAAATCAATGAACCATGGGTATTCTTAAGCTGGACAAAGCAATGGGAGATGACCTACCTAGTGATGCCAGCTGTGGCCAACTCTTACCTGTGCCAGAATACCACATGTAAAATTAATACTTTCTGTTGCAGAATAACAGTTTCTAAACTAGATCCCTTCTACCACTTTTTCTTTACCTTACTTACATATTAAGCACCAACTTAATTCACTATTTATGAACTACTCAAACAGATTTGTCAATCCAACAAATAAACATTCGAGACATTTGCTCAGTATTTCAGGATGAAAAGCTTCATAAACTACTGAACTGCATCATCCCATCAGTGAAAAAGGCCTCTAGCAAAGGCGAGGCAAGGGCTGACACTGATAACCCATCCAGTATGTAAAAGCAGGTTGACCTGTGCAAAATTGTCTCATGACCTTAAAAGATGCTACCACAAAACCATTCACTTTTTTTAGATTACATTTGTTATACATATGCATTGAATGACAGAAACTATGCACCTGCACAGTGTAAGATAACCTAACATAAAATCTTGTAGACCAATATGAGTAATCACACTGCAAAGTAACGAGCATTAAGAAAATATACATTGCCCTTCAAGTTACACCCACACTGAAGCATACCACAGGCAGTGGCATTAAAAAAATCCATGGAAATATTCAGATGTACTGCAATAAGAATTAAGCATCATGCCACATTAAGAACAATAATACAGCTCTTTTGAAATCAAGGCACCAGTCAAATCTTTGCAGGCTGAACTACAACAGTATTAAAATATAGGCAGCTGTCAAAGGCAGGTGCTTCATCAATTTGAAAAAAAATACCTGCTTGAATTTGAACTTTGAGTATTGACTCTAAGAACACCAGATCACCACTCCAGCATCTCATGGCTCTGCAGTAAGGTAACAAATCCCATAGGCTCCATCTTCATGTGACAAATGCAACAGTTCAGAAACAGAAAACCTAGATGTGAGGCAACTATTTCACATGATAAACACATGGGATAAATGCTGTGAGATTACAAGGAGCACCATCTGTGAGGGTGGAAAGCAAAAATGTCAGAAGCAACCCTCTCTGTGACAAGCCTTGCCTAGATATCAAGACAGCCAGCCTCTTAAGACTCCACTAAAGGGTCTAATTCTGACACTGTTTGTTCTCATATTTTCAATCCTGCTGAGACCTACAGAGTTACTCACAGGAAGATGCTAAATATTTTGAGAAAGAATGGCAAAATTTGAGCCAAAGACACACACAAAAAGCAAAAAAAGGCATTATTCCCCTTCACTTTGTCCTTTTTGTACCATGCAAGCAGTTAACTTGCCTCTGAGGTTCAACTGTCTTTAGCCACTTTAAAAGGAAAAAAAAGAGCTAAGTAGAAAACCAGGCACTTCCAATTACTGGCCACAATTTCCACAAAACCATCTATAAGATGTTTCCATGATTTGAAAAGATTGCTGCAGCATCACATATATTGCAACATGAGGATACACTCTAAAATAAGATCTGCATTTTGATGATTATTCCTGATAGGATGAATTGAGCAGCTCTATTAAAAAAAAAGCATATCTCAAATTCTTTCCTAGCTATACCCTAATGTGTGGTATCCTTCATGGAATTTCAATAGACTAATCTTGCACAGAGTTTAGAATAAGTAGCTTTGGAAAACTGCAAACAAGTATATAGTTAAAAGGTCAACACTCTGCAATAAGCATGTTAATATACAAGCAGAAAACCTAGTCAAGGATAAATTATCATAGGATCAATTTGCAACCTACTTTTTTCCAGTGAGACATGTGCCTTAGCTTGTCCCCTCACAAGCCTGCATGTTGAACCATCTCCTGCACAGATTCCACAGTTGTCTTCCTTGGCATTGCTCCCAAGTTGTCGATCACAGCCTACTGCCTGCCAACATCAACACCACAGTCAGAAGGAGGGCAAAGCTGCAGTAGACATGCTCAGGTTTCTGGAATTTTATTTATTATGTTATCCTTTTGATTTTACGAGCTGGCCTCATTCTATCAAAGCATATCTTGCTATTTAGGATTTTAAAAGTATACTGTCGTTTCCATGATTTTAATGATGACCCACAACAACTGATATATTAAACTATTAAAGGATAGGAAAAATATACGAATCATTTTCCCACTACTTGTTTGAATGAATACCATTGAGCATTATTCTTTCCAACACAAGGGATGACTGGTATTTACAATGTTTTTTTCATCACCTGTTTAATTATGTCTGAGAAAGGATTAATGCAATGAAATAACCCAAGTTAAATATATAAAGGGCACTCAGTCTTCAGCTTCACAGACAAGCAGCTGTGGGCAGGGCTCATAATCTGGTGTCATGGCCATTCAAAATTTAACTGGCATTTGTGTACCTCTCCTATTGGCCATTTACATCAATGTCTATCACATATACATTTGCTAACCAGGTTTTTAAAAACTTAGGAAAATTTGGTTCTCACCTTTTGATGTTTTGTTTATTTCGGAGTTTGAGACCCAATCTATAAAACTTTCCAATTATTGTTATAAAAACACCCAAACTTAAACACTGCAAAAAATTTCAACAAGTTTTTGACAAACTGCCAGCTGAAAAGTCTCCAAACTATAAAGAAATTTTTTTTTCTGTGTTTTCCTTTGTCTTAATATTAGTCACCCTGCAAGAAGCATGGGAGTGAGAACAGGAAGATGAAGAATAGACATCACTTTTTCTGCTGAAAGGGAGGCAAATATTTGGCCTCACCTATCTCACCCTTCTACCCATTCGTAGAAGAAATTTGCAAGGAGTACCAAATACTGAGCAATGTGGTTAAAAAGCTGATCTGTAGCTTCAAGTTTTCTCAAGTTAACTTGCACGCCTGTTATATCCATACACCCCTGAGAAGTGCAGCTAATTCATCATGGACATAAATATTTAATCAAACTCCAACCTGACAAACAGATAGAAAGCACTCTGGAAAGTCACAGTTAAAAGCAGTGATAGAATTTTGAAATTGGCCAGCACACTCCTCTTCCTATATAAAAATGCTTGGAAGGGGCAGTCTCAGCTGCCAAGATGCACTGCGTCTGTGCTCTGCCAAACCTGACATACGAGCCCCTTGGAGAGGTGAGGACTGAGTCCACTCGTAAGAGGCAGGGTTGGGTCTTCCAGTCCAAGTTCACACACACACACCTGGCCGCAGAAATCACGCACATCCACTGCCAAACACGGAGAAATGCAATCTTGAATTTTCATGCGTCTACAGAAGCGACAGCAAAGCAGCCCCACCTCCCACTCCTGCCCCTTTCCCCTTATTCTCCCAATTTCATATATTCTGCATTCTTTTAAGAGGATGGCATTGTGGAGAACAGCTTATGATGGTGCAGTAGAGAGACACGCTGCGCCAAACAGCATCTCCTTACTAAAGGGTTCAGATTTACCAGAGTTCTACATCAGCAGCAGGAAATCATTCCACTTCTGCAACTGATGATCATCATCTCATACAGCCCAGCAAAGAAATACTTTTAAAAATAAGGAACTTAATTAAAATGATTTAATCTTAGTGTTAAGTGTTAACAAAAACTTAGTTGTAAAAATGAAACAACACACGTGTGTGAAATCTGACAGTCTCAAAGCAGATGCTTATCTACTACATAGCAGCTATATGGGAACACTACACTACAATTTAGGATTGGATTAAAGAGTAAAATATTTTCACTTGAAGATGTTTTTTAACATTAGCTCTGAGTTCATCGCTGACAACCAGAAAATAACAAAAAGAGAAAAATGGTAAAGGAATTATTCTAAAAAAGCTTATCTTCCCATTTTTATCACTGATTAGCATTGAGAAATGACTGAAAACACCACCGCTTCAGAAACAGAAACTAACTCAGCCACTGGGTGAATCAGAAAGCAGACAAAATTTCAAGGTATATAATAGTACAGTGCTCAACACACTGGCCTCAGACTTGACAACCCTCTCTCTATTCCAAGCTCTACAAGACTTTTTTTGACCTTTGAAAACTTGCCATGCTTTCCCATTCCACTCTAAGAAAGGGATATAACTGCAATTCCTCACCTCACAGGGATGTTTGCAAGAATAAATGTCCTTAAGATTCTGAAACAATCATGGTGCAATGATGGGGACCATATCAGTAGCTGAGATTGTTATATTTCTCTTGGGCAGACTTTTTAAAGTATTTATTGCTCTCCACTACTTCTCCTGCTGTTATTCACATAAAGATACTACTAGCACTTGAAGGCAAATTATTAGAACTACTGCAAGTGTAATCTCTCCCTGGATCTCACAAATGCATTTCCATTTCTAAGTGGAATCTCATTTTCTTAATATTAAGAATCTGTTTATTCACTCATCAATTAATTCTCCAAGGAAAAATTAAATTGCACATAGTAATACTGTGAGAAATTGCTTTTTTTTTTTTTTTAAGATGTTGTATGTCTGTAGGTTATAGATCCTGCAAGCCTTTGGTGGGAGGAGGGTACTGAGCATCAGAGTACTTGCAAGACCAGCTCGTTAAAGCCCAACATGATAAATCACAAACATGCATACTGAGCTATTATACACAGTCACTATGAAAACAAACTCGCATTGCACATAACTATTATGTACCACATGGAATGAAAGAAAGAAAGATAATCAGAACAGCAGCATACTTCAGAGGACTGCGTAACACAGTATTGTGGCTTATTATTTTTTTAATAATACAAATGCCAAAGAAATAAAACAGGACTGCTAGCTCCAGGAGACTTCGATGTGGGAAAAGTTTTAGGGCTTCCCTGCCAGCAAAGGTGCTGTGTTCATCTAGATGGTGACACTCACCCTCAGTGGACTTCCTTCTAAGATTAAGTTTATATCAAATGCTAAGAGTACGAGTATCAAGCTATGATAGTCTGGAACACAATTTAGAAAATAATTCAAACTAGTATAACAATTTAGGCCTGAAATGAGCATGGCTTTTTAGATTTTGCTTAATATGAAGCACCCAAAAATTCTGCAGATTTTAATGTGACAAGCCTCAAATTAAGATCTAATTTAACAAGTGTTGCTACCCTTGGATCTTAACAAGTGAACACTAAGGTGAGGTGTATTTCAAACCTGAGAGTTGAGATTAGCTTTTTTTTATCCGTTTGTAAAACCTTCATAGGAAGCAGTAGTTCTCAGACAACTTGGTCAGCCATGGATCTCACCAGAATAACAGAAAGCTGCAAGGTACAGCTTTGGAAATCAGACCTCAAACACACATGCTATCTTGACACCAAATGTTCTGAATTTAAGGTATCCACATTTTAGAAAAACAAGTATCCGTAATTTAGAAACAAAGCGTTAGATGAGACATTTTGAAGAGAGCACGTGTATTTTCAAGTAAATCTGCAACAAGACACCAAATGTTCTGAATTTAAGGTATCCACATTTTAGAAAAACAAGTATCCGTAATTTAGAAACAAAGCGTTAGATGAGACATTTTGAAGAGAGCACATGTGTATTTTCAAGTAAACCTGCAACAAGGATAGGAAAATTTTATCTGGCTACAGCCTTCCTCAGCTCACACACTCTCAGCAAGCCAAAGAGCTCTGACGATTTTCACAATTAAGGCATTTGTTGGGGTTAATTTACCCCATATTGCTCGCTGTTTACAGAGCAAAGGGATCAGCTATAACCATTACAGTCAGGTTGGGAAAACATCTGCAGGCTTTTAGGGTATAGTCAGAAATAATTATATTAGGTGATTTTAACATAGGCTATAGAAGTGAAACAAGTGATAATACAAACTGTGTAATGGAAGGATATCTGCTCCTCAGACAGCAGGGAGAATATTGGCCAGTAGGTAACAAAATGAAAAATAAGTAGAACTTTATATTAAAGGGTACTGAAGAAATGGTTACTTTATGCATTTAATAAATTGCTCGTGACAGGGTATCTATGAATTTGAATATGCTGTGATTATTTTCAGAAACAGTTGTCTGATCCGTTACTATTTTTGGACAGAACCTGAATATGTTATTTGTCTGCATTCTTCCAAAGAAAAAGTAGAAATATGGAAAGAATAATACTGTTTTTCACAAGCAGCCAGAATAGAAAGCATCTGATTAAGCAGAGAACAGAAATGCTCATCTGGTTCAACGAACTTCTAGACTAGATGTTAGTGTGCCAGTGCTATTGTGAAAGACAATACTGAAGGGTGTCAAATATTTTGTAGCATGCTTAGAATAGTTCATGTAGGTTCAGAAAGGCAAAGGAAGAGCAAAAGGTCAGGGTACAATACGTAGTAATGCAGATGAAAGAAAAATTAAATTGCCGCTGATATGTTAGAGGTGACTATGGAACATTACAAATAGTTTTGCAAGTATGAATCCAAAAATCACTCAGAAGCTCACACAGCTGTTTCTTTAGCTCTTAATCACCTAGAAAGGTTTCAGCTGAGGAATTAGATTTAAACAAAGAAAATTAATACAGCATGTTAATTTTGATTTGTGAAGGTCAAAGCATGATCTGTTAAATTCAAGAATCTTCACTTCTTAAGGTGTTTATAACTAACTAAGATGAGAAAATGGATAAGAGTGCAAGGTCACAGATTTTTAACTAAGATTCCAATAAGGTAAAAAAAGCACTGTAGTGAAAAATCTGGCAAATCCCAAACCCCTTTCAGAGTCTTTCTTAATGAGCATAAATACAAACATGGACTAGAACTGCCAATGCAGAGCCCAGTGCAGGACCACATTTTAAAATTTCAACTTTTGCTTGTTAGACCATTGCTTTAGATCTCCTCAACTATGTTAGTCCCTCAGCTGATCACTCACCTCCAGCTGCAGAGAATCCTTTCAAAATAGGCACCACAGCATTTTTTTGTAGAACACATTCCACAGAGGTGAATTGACAATTATAAAAATGCTATATGTCAATTATAAAAAAAAAATGTTTCTGGGACACTAATAACTCAAGATTATATTCTTCAAATAAAGAGCCTGAAGATATACTTATGCTCTACAAAAGAATACTTACCTGAAAAATGAGTAAAACTAATAATCTGTGAATAATAAGTATCATTCAAGTGTTATATGTCACTATCAAAAGCATAAAATTGTATACAGCAGTATACAATTATATATAATATTTCTCTTTAGGAAGAGGCTCCCCTGTTTCTACGGTCCTCTGGAGCCAGAGATCCAGGTACAGCCAGAAAAAAACAAACATACTGAGTTATCCTAATAGAAGCAGCCACAAAAGAATAAATCACTGCTGGGGTTTTTTTGTGACAAATACATAAATTCTATGAAACATTAAGACTGAAGCTGCACTAGTGCTATTCTTTACCTACTGTGTCTAAGATAAGCACTTTAGCAGGCAAACCATTTAAATATTCAGCAAGGTATACTATTTAATTTTCTACTTTGACTAGTAAGTTTTTGATTAATATAGGCTGTCAGTAATCAGCAATTCCATTAAAAGGAAAATCTAAGTTACGATTTTCAGTGTCCTATGTTTACTCAAGGGACTGGCAGCTTAGCGTCAGGGACTGATGCCCTTTACTAACGTGATTTGATTTAACAAAATAAATATAGAAAATCAATACAACAACATATCAATAAGACACAATTTCCACCCTTACAGAGTTGCTGGTCAAATCCCACAATGGTTGGGGAAATTCAGATGAAGGCTGCTCTGAGTAGTCTCACATATGTGTGTTGTCATTGGCACAGCTATTTCAAAGGATGCACAACCGTAAGTACTCACACAACAGACTGTTAGCGGGATTTTAACACAAACCATACAGATGGCGTTTAGTGAAATTCAGCTGAAGCAGAAAACCTAGCAAATAATTCAAGGGGAAGTGCCCAATGTGCTTAAAAAGGTACAAGAAATCCTACATTTCTGCTGAGCAGGAACTGCACTGCAGAATGCACAGATGGAAATGATAATTATACTTCTTCACAAGAATGTGATAGAGTTATTATGCAGGAGATCCTTTTCCTCAATGGCTGAACAGCCTGTAATTATCCCAGTAGATGTTGCCCAGTAGTTTTTGCTTTAAAATTGGCTAGCAACATATCAGATATAGCGACATCTCAGCAGGCAAATCCTATTGATTGAACCCCTGATCTGCTGAAGTGTGCTAAAGACTCTGTGGACTAGGTGCAGTTGGGTTTTCAATGCCTAAGAAATTTGTCAAGGTGTGAAAAATATAGAAAGAAAGTATATTATTACACCAAACAGATAAAATGATGTGACCACCCTGCCACCAGGGTAGTTGTACTTCGGTTGTTACAACCAAACTATTTACTTCAGCCTTATAAGTGATCAGAACTAAGGTAAAAAATGGAACAAAAACACCTACATACTTTCAAAGGTTATCAGCACTGCACAAAATACATGATAACCTCAGAATTATTTCTGGCAAAAATATCTTCTCAAAGTGGTGTGACTTGACTAAGAAAGAACATATGTTTTATTTCGACATTCACTAGTAAAATAAGAAAAAGTGAAAAATCCCTACATTCTCAGAAAGTTAAATCGCTCTTGCAGTTTATTAGTTTATTCCTACCCTCAGTAGGAAAAATTAAAATCCTCAGGGTGCTGGTCAGAGAAAAAGGATTTCTATTTCTAAAAACACAGACACACGACAAAATCCAAAACTCAGAAAAACGAAGGCTGTATTTTACTGCACAGTCACATATGCTATTATAGCACATAGAACTGATTGCATCAATGTCAGCTCTTTGCTGCATTTTCTCCTGCTCTACTTGACTTAGCACAGAATCATAGTACAGGCAGATGTTAGGATCGTCTGCATCCACACAATAAATAATTAATTTTAAATATGGTTATGGGAATTTATGGCAATAAAAACACAAGTATAAAATTTGTCATGTGAAATCCCACTCTGCCTTAGCCAACATTTTCCATGTATCTTTGCCCTGCTATAAAACCCTGCTGTCATTCAAGGCCCATCTATTGGTTTCCATTGCAATCTCTGCTCACATCCTTTGCTTTGTGATACCTTCAGCTTGCACTTTATTTCTAGGCAAATAAAATATGTTACTGAAGAGAATATAAAGAAAAATCTCCCATTGTTTCTTTCCCATGCTCATCATCTACAACTAAATGATTCAGACAAGCAGAGGGGAGAAACACTAGAATATTCCTCCAGTTAAGAAAGTCACTTCCTTTTTCTTTTTTAAATTATTTTTTAATGTAGTGTGGAATATTAGCTTTCAAGTACCACTTACAAACTGGTTTATCCTCATATTGAAGATTTAACTTGACCCGAGATATGATTTTGTCCTCACATGGTCATGTCTCATAACTCTTCAGTTATGTATAAGCTCAGCCTAACAAAGGCCGGATTGTGGCACAGGTCCTCCTAACTCTGCAATCGAGCCAGGGCAGGTCAGTAGCAGCCCAGACAAGCTGACATGGGCTTCAGCCTATGTTAATAAACAGCATACAGCCCCTTCAGAGACCTTGTGTATGTACTTTAATTAACAGTGAGTGTCTCAGCGCATCACCGCAGATAAAGCAATAATCCCAGTTGCCAAGCTGAATGGGTGTTAGTGGTAGTGGGAGTGAGAAAATGCCCTCTGTGTATTTTCAGTTGTTCGCAGGTGACAAAGCAAGGAGCAAAGGCAAAGTGTGTCAAAATGCAAACCTCAGAGCAGAGGTATAAAATAAGTCAGAATGATGGGCATGAAGAGACTCATAATGATGTTCAAATTCCCCAGCCATCCATACAGGGAAGAAGAATGTAAAGCAATAAAAAAACCCCAGAAGATAAAAAACACAGTGCATAAAATTCATTGCATACTAAAAAGACTTTCCACATATTTCTGCAATCATTTTATATCTAAAGGCAAGAGGCTAAAGAGTGTTCCGCAATTCTGTAAATCCCCATCAAATAAAACCGTGTTTCCAAAATATCTAGCTCTTACTACGAGATCTGTCACATGCTAGAGCAGCTTAGAGATTATAGGACCACCCAGTAGAGCAGCAAGTATCCCTTCCCACATGGTCTTCATTTAAAAAAATACACATGCACACACTCAAAGGATAGGACACACACTCCCATTGGGCTTCTTGTTTGTGAGAATGCTTTGGAAAAAGAAATCAATATATGGAAGCGAATTACTTGTCCGCTTTTCTGGCTGGGTCCAGCCAAGTCTGCCTTGCTAAATGAAGGTGAAGTTAGCACTGGGAGATTTGAAGGTTACTAATGCTATTTAGTTTAAGATGACACCAAAATCATGAGTTTTTCTACTTTCACTGCTCACATGCGTTAGGACTTTGCTTCGCTGGGAAGTAAAATCACATTAGTACAAAGCTTACCAAAACAAAACAAAACTTGGCAGGGAGAATCATTTAGGAAAAACAGAGATCAGAAGAAATCAACTAATTTGACAAGAAAGGATAAGCTTAGACAGTAAGAAATCCCTATAGGGATTAGTTTTCCGTAAGAAACAGTAGGAGAGAGAATAAGACAAGATCTGAAGAGAGAGATGAGTTTCTAGCAGCAATAGGCTGCTGCAAAATAAAAACAAGTCATTAAAAGACCTTTCCTGTCTCTGAGAGTATCCTATTATTACCTGCAGTGAAAGCACACTTCTGAGCTGTCAACAACGTCATCACAAGAGAACCACTACACCAAGGTGGACTGTGACATTCAAAATGGTGCAAACACAACTTTTGGAGGGTGGTTGTGTGTCTTGGGCAGTGCCGAGAGCTTCTGCCAGGAGATGAAACCAACACGCTGAGGCTGTGCTCAGCACGGCCCCATCCTTCAGTGGGACTTCTGGAGAGCTGCCAACATCTGCCAGCTGAATTGCAGCTGGAGCTCCCCATGCTCCTCAATTTATGACATATGTATGCACAGTCATACGAAGATTTTGATACATAGCTTTGACAGCCAGCAAGTTTTGTTGGATCTACATGAATAACTCCCAGAATCATTCTGGATAACGTCGTGTCTGCCAACTCTAACGCCCATAGTAATACGCAGGCAGAGTACAGGTCTCTACACAGGGATTACTCCATGCTTCAAAATGTACTTTACTCCATGCGTTTGCAAATTAACTGTAGCCAGAAAAGGATGCTAGGTTCAATATAAAGGCTGACTTAACAAAGAGCTACCTTGAAAATGATTCTTCCCAGGCATAAGTGGAGATTTGAAGACTAAAAAGAAGGAAAAGGCAATGTGGACATTTTTTCTAATTTCAAATATTAAAAAAATATTAGAAAGGTTCATTTGGAAAAAAAAAATTGCTTTTTTTAACTGCTGTTCAAGAATTAACTACTCTGACTAACATGTGTGAGAAACACAGCTTTATGTCTGCAGTAACACTGGATGGGAAAAAAACCCTCCTTTGTATGTATCTGAATGCCAAATGCATCTTGGACAGTCCTTTAACACATTTACAGGCAAAAAGATGTATCTACAGCAACCCAAAGGGAAATTACACAAAACACCTTAGATTAACACTTTGAGAGAGTAACTCTCAGAATAAAAGGAGTCAAGATTCATAGGAAATTAATAATCTGCTATGATTTTAAGTTTTAAGCACGAGCAAAAGTCACTTTTAAAAGAGTCTAATAGTCTTCCAAAAGGCTACAGAAGCTGTTTCCAATGAAAATGTGGATACATATTGACATCAAGCATAAGAGGGCTTTAGTAGCAAGTGAGATACCTACTCGCCAAATCATGAAATATGATAGAAAAGAACAAGCATGGCAGCAGTTGATGGTACTCCACTTGACATATGGGATGTGTTCTGATGTCAGCTAAATTTATGCCATATGCTACAAAGCATAGTGTAGTGTCTGCCTTTTTTGGAACACAAACAACTTGCTGACACTAAATGGAAAGTTCACCACAGGATTTACATCATCTTTGACCTAATTGTGACAGCCTAGGACAGAACTAGTCAGGATGCTCCTTAGGACTCCAGATCTTTTGGGGTGATGTGTGTATTTATTGTTCAAACACATTACTCCATATTAGGAAAATTACCACTGTAACCATTTCAGGTACTGACATAAGTAACATCTCGTTCTGCATTCTGGTAGGAAAAAACAGGTCTGTATGAATTAACAAAATACAAGGAGAGGCAGGGCCCCAAAGCAAGAGGAGTAACTGGGCAAATGTTGCCCACATATGTGTCTGACATGCAGATGTTTTTAAATGTCTCCACCCACATCCAGATGGGCACAGCAGCAATATATCATATGAAAAAATATGTTGGGAGTTGTGCAGAGACTAGAAATAAAATCAGAAGTTAAGTGTGAAAATACTCCCGGCAGTGAAGCTTTGACCTGTTCCCATTTAACACAAGAGCCCCAGATACTTGCTCTGGTAACAGAGGCACAGCAGTAGCAGACTAAAACACCATCAAATGGTTTGGCTGAGCTAAGCCTCAAGCAACCCCAAAATATCATATTAACTTTCCCAATAAACCTTTTCCTGCTCCATCACCTTTACATTTTACTTCACCTGAAACCTAAAAACTCCTATCCAGAGAGCAGTTTTGATTTTCTTTGAGAGAGTATTATTCAGCTTGATTCTGCTTGCAAAGAGAAGTGCAAAGAATCAGAACTGATGCTGGACAATGGGACCACCTTGTAAGGTCACACGTAGCCAAGAAGAGAGTCTGAACAAGAATACAAGAGGCAGAATTAGCAATGGTGCCCTAACTTACTAAGAATAAGAAAACAGATGAAAGTGAAATCCTGTTGGAGGGGAGGAGGAGAAGCTTAAGATCTTATAAAACCTGCCAACTTGGAGACAATAAATGAGAAGAACCAGCACCAGTTGGAAAGGGACTCAAGCAAGCCAGTTTCCTTATACTAACTCTTTGGTGCTCACACGCATAAAAGCAAAGATATCCACATCAGCAGTGTGACATGTTTATTTAGATGAGTTAACTGTAAAAACAGTTGCCAAATTATTTGCAGGCTGTGCCAAGTATATGTCAGAACCCAAAAGACTGATTTTATAGCAACAATTGCAGAAAATCACGATTTTTCTGTCTCTCTCTTAACAGCAGTTAACTAAATCATATTTTTCCAGGAAAGATTAGATGTCAATTTGTTTTCTTTTCCTGCTTGAACATGAGTAGCAACAAAGCTTGATGTTGCTTTCTGAGGAAGTCCCCAACCTCCCACAGTCCCTTTCACAAGTAACCAACTTTTCCACTCTGCCCCCAAAACAGTTCACAAAGAGAAAAAGTTTATTCAAATGACCAGAGACTTAGTTTTACCTCAATAAATTATCCAACATTAAATTACTAAACATAGACTTTAAAAAGGAGAAATCTTCCATTTGTGCAAAAACAGGTCAGCAATAGCCAGTGACTTAACGGAAATAAAGTGAAAGCACCTCAAAGCTTGTGTGATTAATTTATAAATTAATTAATTGTATAAGTCACAGCACATGACACATCCTAAACCTGGTGGATGGTTTGTTTTGTGTTTGCTTTTTTTTCCCCCTGAAGATGGTCTCTCACACTGAAAAATATTTTTAAGGAATTAGAAGAAATAAGGAATAAAGGGGAAAATGGAAGAGATGGAGAAAAGCAATCGATTCTTATTAACAGTGTAAAAGTGCCTGCTTCTGGAATTATTATTCTCTTTTGCCACTACCTGGTTTATTTTAAAAATGGATTTTTTGAAATTTCCAAGCATTAGATGTCAGATATACACGAATACTACAAAACAGTAACAAGAAGCACTGAAGGTAGCCCTTTTAAATACACCTTTCAACTGTTTTTCACAAAACTGGATCTGCTCCAGAGAAAGTAAATTTTATGCTACATAGTAAAAATGGTGGGTGTTGTGGGAAACACAGGAAACCCTGCAACACTCTGAGCAAAAGTCTCACAAGCCTCTGAAACACCCCGAGCTCCTTCACATTCAGCATGACGCTTCCGTGCTGCACTAGGCACAAACAGCAAAGGCTGCCACAGCCAGATCACCTCCAACAGGCTTTGACATCGTCCAGGGTGAAAGTTTGTATTAGAAGAGGAGACGTTACTAAGAATATTGCAAGAGAAATGTATTATCCAGCAAGTGCTTCCAGAGTTTGTAGAGGCGTATCCTATTTTAAATACACAGGGTAATGAACACTGTTAGATACCGCTGTGAAGTACTCTTTAACAAGTGCACTCTCATGAAGAGGAAAACTGTAAGGAATTCTTCTTCTGTTTCAGAGGCAGCAGATGCCTTCTGGCATGACTGGTATTGGAACTGCAGTATACATAGAAGTCATGTAAAACCCACAGTGAGATCCCATCCTATATTAATATTGCTGTAATCCGTGCACCAGTCTTCTGCCAAACATGTCAAATTCTCCCCCAGAATGAATTTGTTTTGCTCACTGGGCCTTATCCTGCATTTTTGAGTCACACACATTTTAGGCCTATAACAGAGTAACAACCACTCGCAGAGAAAGAAAATTGCAATAACATATCTATTCTGTATAAAATTGTTCTGTTCATAAAACTTAAGATTGCAATATTTCTTTGCTAATGAGACATAGGCAAAGCTGGCAAGCCTCAGATATCATAACTCCATTTTTACACCGTTTAAGTTCAATAGTATAACTCAAATAATAATAATAAATATATCTAGAAATATAGATTCCCAGTTAAAAATACTAACAGTCAATTCATTCAATCACAACATATACTTATTCACTCATACAAGACAGATACACACACTCAGATCTGCTGTTCTGGGCTGGATCTCATAAAAGATCACATTTTCTCCTTAATGAAGTTCATGAGATACAAGACTCAGCAAGGAAGTAAAATGAAATGCATGGCTATGTAATATATCACACCCTGACAGACATACTAAAGCTGTAACTAAGCATAACTAGTTTCATTAATTTTTATATGTATAAGTAGAAGAGTGAGTGAATGCGATCGATCTTTTATTTATATACAAAAATTTCAGTGGTTGAGGTAGTCAGGAACTTGTGTGCACAAGAAGGGTAAGTTATCTACAATCGTTTGGCAGTACTTGCAGATATGTCTAAAGTAAATCAATACACGAAAATAAAAAGTAAACAAAAAGTGTTCCCTTAATGTGCAAAGTCTCTAACAACAAAAGCCACAATTAGGTTCACACCATGAGCATACCTGGCATATTCCACTGATGCACATATCCAGTGATTCAGTGTTGCAACGAGTACCATCCAGTACTTTTGGGGCAAGCTCCACAATCAAATTCTTTCCCAGAGCTTGACATTTCAGGGCACATGGCGCAGTAGGATCATTATACACAGGGATCCACTCATAAAAATGTCCCTGGTATTTGACGTCATTGTAGGCTGAACACTGCTGTGCTCTAAAGTCACCGACATCTGAAGGGCAGTCCTAGAAGCAAATCAAAAGGCAAATTTTTTTGATAAGGGAATACTTTGCATTATCAGAGGAATTATGCAGAATCTATTCAGGGAGACGTGGTTCAAGAACTGATCCGCTATGAGAAATAGGGCACATTGCAAAGTTTTACTGCGTGTTGTTTAAGCCATCGCTAGCAGTGCAAGTAAAAGAATATCCCACATATTCCACTAATAACAATATAATTGATATAAGAGGATAATTAAAAATGCTACTTTTTATAATACAATGTAGTACATTTAAAGTCTGGTTCTGCAATAAGAACTAGCTTCTAAAGGAATCCATATATTTTAAGTTACTACAATGTAATGCCTGACATTTAATATTTCTCTTTTCAATAGCTTTTTCTACTTAATGATTTCTGAGCACCCTGCACTCATTCGTCAATTCATATAGCAGAGTAATGAAAGAGGCATTATTGCTACTTATACATAAAGAAATAAAAATATGTTCAAGTAATTGTTCAGTATTGCCCAGAAAAACAAGAAGAGCATCAGAAGGAGACATGAGAACTTTGAGTGCGTAGTCCTTCTGTCTAATTACAAAACACCTTCACCTCCTGGAAGCAGTAAGGCTTTCTTTGTAGAAAAAAAAATATACTTCAAATTGGTAACTATTGATTATACAGTGCCAGTTCTAATGAGACAAACCTGTACCTCCTCCCACACAGAGCCTCAGCATGTACAGTTGAAAGACCAAATACGAGAAGTTTGAAATAACATATTCTAAAACATTTTTTTCTACATAAAGCATTGCACCCAAACAATGATGTTAATATTAAACTATGGTGACAGCAATGGAGATGAACGCTGATTTATTTGAAAATAACTTTGGGTAAAGTACTGACAAAGGAGTTAGTGTGTCAAACAATTTCTCACCAATGACTGCATTTGAAAGTATGTCCAGTGTCAAACACTCCATAGGTCAGACTGAAAAGACATTCTTCCAAGAATTCCAACTGCACATATAAGCCAGATGTGAGGCTGATTTTAACAAAGTTTTGTTTTCATTGGATATAAGACTGAAAGATCGTGATGTGTCAGCTGAACTATTGGAACTTACTACTAAGTATTAGTTAACAATACTAATCCTGAAAACAGCCTCAACCTTATCAGTGAACTCAACCTTCCCTGACAAAAAGCTAACGAAATAGTAAATGCATTACACAGTACTGGGGATGAAAGCACACGAGAGAGGTTCAAATTCCAGTCCAATGCCCTCAACAGTGTTGTCCTGACACCACCTTGCTCCTATGAATCTGGACGAATTGGCACTACATTCACTTAATACTTTGTCAATGCCTTAGACTTTTTTCACCATAGGAAATAGTAACCTAGAAACATCCCTGGTTTATATGCAGTGTGCATGAAATACCTTCTAAAATAATTTTTTGCAGCTGAACACCAAGTAATTCACAGAGCATTGCCAGCAATATTTTCAAGCCTGTCCAGTGCTACACCTTACAGTGAGAATAACTCAGAATGACGCTAATACTTTTTGTAATATTTTTAATCTGGGATAACTCTAGATTGAGTCGTACTTTTTTAAGAACTATAAAATAGAATAAGACCAGGAGAAATTAATAGTTATTGTAATTCTTTAGTTTTACCTCTGCAAAATCCCACAAGCAAGAGCTTCTAAAAACATCAAGAAAAGTCTGTTAGAAACCACCCTTATTTACTGCAGCGTCACTCCCAAGAAATTCACCGAGTTTGCAGTGGTGTAAATGAGAGCAGAATCTGACTCTGACTTATCTGTCACCTCTCATTTTCCACAACAGCAATTCTAAAAAGCAGAGAGGACTTCAGAGTTCATATGGATACCATATGGTTCCCTTCCACCGTTCCAAACAGAGGAGTAGCTAAGGATAAAAATAATAAGTGGAAGTTAGATTCAGGTAAAGTTAGAAGCAATATTTTGGAGTAGCGCTATACAGCCACGCACAGCTACGTTTTCATCACAAAGAATTAAAGAGCTATCTGTAAAACAGGCAGAGCGATGGCCTGAGGCCGAGTTTTGACAGGCTGCTGTTACAATTCATTATCACTCGGTGTTGATGCAATGCCAAGACACAAACACCACAATGTCAGGATGTCAGTCCGTGGTTACTGTATGTTTCTCACTGATTCAATACAAAGCAGCTCCTTCCTTCCACTCGCTTCCTGGCTGCTTGAGAGCAAGTGAATTCTCATCTCCCTATTCTGTTTTGGCATTTTCAAGGAACACAAAGTGATCCTGGCAGCTCAAATCACACGCCAGTTCCACCTGCTTTATGTCTGGGCTGGAGCATAAAAAGAGCATCACAAAGGGATAGCAAACGGCTGAAGTTATTACCATTTGGATGGCAACAAAAGCTCAGATCCCTGTTTTCCTGGGAACAACAGAGATTTGTATAAAGAAAAAAGTCTGCAGCTTAAACGGAAAGACAACTAAACACAGAAATGAATGTAATCAAGACAACAAGCGGACTTGCAAACTTCAGGTTAAGTCCATTAGAGTAGGTCAGAAAAGTGAGAGGGAATTTAAAAAACAGAAAGGAAAAGGAGGGTGGATAACATGTAGGAGAGGCAGGCAAGGGTGAAGCATGTTCAGGAAGTGGGCAAGGCCACTGCACTGTCAGGCAGTGAGACATGGGCCCCAATTCTCATCCTGTTTGCACGTCTCTTTGGTTTTAATCTATTTCAGACATCAGTTCATTCTGTCATTCCCTCTTCCCTCTCAAAATGCCACATATTTTCTTGTTTGTTAATTGTTCTTGCTCTTAATTTCAGGATTTCTCAGATTTTGTAATTTCAGCAATAGCTTTTTATCCACTGAACCACAGCCAGGCTGTTTGTAGGTTCATACACTACATAAGGAGCTGAAGACCAATCTATGAGGTCTAATGCATGAAGCAAATGCTGGCAAAATAATCACATCCAGATCCTGCAGTGGAATTAAGTGTATTTATGGCATGACTTACATACATATTATTAGACAGACAGATCTGAAAAAGATGCTTCAGACATGACTACCAGGCAGGTTAAAAAT
>NW_009703125.1:0-12555 GCF_000703405.1 Apaloderma vittatum | reverse complement strand
GGTGTGTTGTTTTTCTGGTGCTGCTGAGACCACGGGAAGTGTTCCCCTCTCACCTGCTGCTTCCCATGCCCTTGTAGGAAGGGAGAAAGAAGAAGCGCCGGCGCAGAGGCAAGAAGGCAGATGCCAGAGGTGAGCAGCCCCTGAGCGAGGGCACTTGCCCTGCAAAGACAACTCCTGTGTGCCCCATGTGGGGATGCCCCATCTGCTCACTCTGTCCCTTCTGCCTGCAGGCTTTGTCTTCCCGGAGCCTTTACAGCCCTCGAAGACCTCCACCCAGTAAGTGGATCCCTGCCTCCTTGGGGCACAAAAGCCCCCTCCAGTATCCACCTAACAAGAGAGGTCCCTCTAACGCTGCCTTCTGCCCCTCTGGAGCAGCCCCGTCTGCCCAGAATGGGATGGCACGTATGAAGCAGTCTGCCAGCTGAAAAGAGACTTCGATGTCTTAGAGAGGTACCTGGACAGGTGAGGCCACGGAAGAAGAGGATGGGGACAGGGATAGAAGCAGGGCTGGGGGCAACCACTTGGGGAGGACATAGGGAGATAAATCTGCGGGCTCAAAAGGTGAACGATGATGCCCTTGTGGAAGGACTGTCCTCCATGGTGCAGAGCTGACCATGCCCACCGCTTTTCCTGGGGCAGAGGGAGATGCTGTGGCTGGCCTGGGTCACAAGCTGGCTGGGACCCCAGGGCAATGATGCTGTCTCCTCCTGCTTCGGGCCAGGAGGGTGAGCCTCAGCGTGTTTGGGAGGGCTGGGCTCAGCCGTTCCCTGCTCCTCTTTGTCACACAGGCTCAGCTGTGAGACACCCGAGGGTAGCGATGACTCCTGGACCACCATCACAACGACCACCCTTGGCACTTCTCCACAAGAATCTGTCATCAGTCTTGTGGATGAGGCAAATCTCCAGATCCAGCAGAGTGCTCCCGAAGTTCACCAAGAACCCAAACTGCCAGCTAATAGGAATGTAAGTTCACATGGTTTCTGCACTTCAGTTGGCCCAACGCCTCAGAGCCCAGAAAAACATGATGTGGTGGTGGTTCCCCTTACGTATGGCCTGCCCTTCCTGGATGAGGCCGTCAGAAGCGAACTGGAGCATCACATTGAGAAACTAAAGAGGCAGAGACGCTACGGGCTGCACCAGAGGATCCTCAACTGCGAGAAGAGCTTTGAAAGGGTCACCTTGCAATGAAAAGCCTCTCAGCCTTTCCCTCCCCAGAGGCACCCGGTCCGGTCCGGTCCTGCCCACCCCCTTCCAGCACGGGAACGGGCACATTGGGACCAGAGAGTTGGCAGGACAGAGCCCAGACTGCAAGAAGGGTCCCCAGAGCTTGTGGACACCCGCCTGCTGGGGATGGAGGCTCCAGTCCACACCGGGCAAGCATGATGGGGGAAGAGCTGGCAGCGGCATGGCCAGCACAGAGACCCTGGCAGGCACGGATGAGGAGGAGCAGCACCCTGGGACACAAGAGGATGTGCCTGGTCCAGACAGAGCAGATGTTGCTGCAAAGCAGCCAACATTTCCTGGTCCTGAATGACCTAAGATTGTTGATTTCCTGAGGTCACAGAGCTAATTGAAAGGAGAATACATGATACAAATCATGATAAAGGAGAATAAATGATACCCTCTGGGAAACGGTCCTCAGGGATAACGGAACAGCGTCCAGCAGGATACAGACTGAGCAAGCAGCACAGCAGATCCCCTCCAGGCCCTACCAGGAGCAGAAACTCTTCCAATAAGCAGGGGTCTCTTGATTTGAGCTCACAGAAGTCTCTTCTCACCCATGAAGGAGCAGCATCTCCATCCCCTGCCCGCTTCTCACCTCCCATTGCATGGTCAAAGGGGGCAACTACTGTGGAGAGGACCGCAATGGTCTTCAACCATGTGCCTGAAGATTGGGACCCGGGCCTTGCCTTAGGCTCCCAGAAGCAGCAGGGGCTGCCTGGCTTCCTGGAGGCTTCTGGGCTGGACTGGCTCCAGAGCAGTTCCCGACTGCAGGGACCGTCTGCTCAGTTCCCTTACGCTCTGTTTAAATCTCCCACCATTGCTCTGACAATGCCCAGGCCCCATGAGCACCTCCCGTGAAAGAAGCGAACACCCAACAACTTAAATCAGTGTTCAACATTGGCTAGACCAATATCCTAGCAAAGTAACTACCCAAGAGGTACCTGCAAGTACTCCTAAGCAATAAAGGAAACACATTTCAGCCTAAATGCTGAGATTCCCTTTCATTTTCTACAAAGCTTCATTTTACCCTCCTCAGACAAGAGTCTCACAGTGCAATACAGAACAATGACATGGAGAAGAATTCTCATGTTTATATTCCCTGTCTACTTTGAGTATTACTGTTCTCAAACCCTTTGTCAGGGGAAACCTACTGCTCTTCTCTTTAGGAATGTTTGGGCAGGTAAGCCCAAACTTCAGAAAATTAAGGGTCACTTTGGCTGATGGTAGAACTACATGTGCCACAATTTAAAAAAAGTGGGAGTTTAACGAACACCTCTGAGATAAATGGATTGTAATTTTTACATCTGCCATAAGCACTGCCACGAAATTGCTGCAGTCTATTGAAGCAACATGTTCCAAATTCAAAAAAGTATGCAACTGACACAGCTACAAGGTGAGGGTTACAGCATCTCCAATTTTCACTGTTATTTGCTTAACCAAGTCTGCAGATCTTTCTTTAAATACACACTACGCTGCAAATAAGCAAGAAAAGGTGGTCTCAGCGCAGCAATTTGCTTTCTGCCATCCGATTTTTCGAAGGTGGCTACAGAAGCGATTAGTAACAATTTAGAGGTTTAGGTTTTCTACTCTGACTTCCCCGGCCTCTGTAGAAACCACTGTAGAGATCATTACTGCTTTCATCTTGAAAAGCCCCTGCAGCGTTCACTTTTAGCTGGCATCAGCAAATTAAGACAAACTTCATGGTCAGCTGCACTAAGAATCAGCTTTATGGCACACGGCACACCTAACCCAGACACTTCCCTTCAGTGTTTTCTTAAGAAAACATCAACGTAGGAAAACACGGCAGGGCACAGAACAGTAACAGCAGAATTGCAGAGATGAGTCAGATTAAATTACACAAGGCTTCATACATATTGTCCACATTTAAGGTCTCTCTTCCAACAGATCTGCTAGTTTCCTGCCTTCCTAAAGCTGCTATGACAGCCAGGCTTTCAGAACGTGCCTTCAAGTTGAAATATTTCATTGCCTTCCCTCTCAAGCATCCACTGCACCCAGCTGTGGTCTCTGGAAACTTTCCACATCTGTTTGCGAGACAGCTTAGTGCTGAGTGTCCCTGCCACCACAGAGGACTCCAACAGATTCCTTCTGACCTGACAGCTCACAACGTGGCACTGCAGAGTCATCACTGCGGCAGCGAGGAATCAGCCAATTTCTGAACTCGCTTGGATGTTATTCATTAAGTCTGGAATTAAGTTCAGCAACATGCGTTTTGTACTTTGGTTAGTCAGCTTGCTGCAGCTCCTTGCTAGTCTGCTTGTATTAGTTACTCGCACCATTAGTTTGACAGAGCACATCCAAGGCCAATGTTTCCATCTTTGCTCTCCGCTAGGTGCTGTGGATAAAGCAATAAATTGCACTTACAGAGATACCAGACTGAGTACTTGTGTGAATTTTTAAAGTTTCTTTCTCCTTCAGGCACTCTACTCAGAAGCAAAGTGCAGAAAAATACTAAACTCCCACAGAAAGGGGGAAAAAAAATCAGCTTTTAAACAAGTCTGACAACTGGACAGCTTTTCTCACTTTGTACAATGTTTTTTCATAAAAACCTTAGTCAGCTGCTTCTCAGCTCCCGTTTAAGTGTGCTCATCAAAAAACCCACAACTGCAACAGCAAGTTTATTGCCCCACGCAAAAGAATCAGAGTAATATATATTTTGCTGACTCAGAATTAATAATTTTCCCTTACAGAGACTTGCCTCTGGAGGAACAAACTCCAGCCTTATACCTTTTTTCATATTAAAGTGTGCTCTTTCAGATTCAGAAGTACATATCGCTTAAGATTTATGTTCCTTAAATTGCATGTCTAACCCTACTCATCACATTCTGAGGTCCACCCAGACATATCATGTAAAACACAAGACACCAAACCAAACTCAAACAAGAGAAGCATCTCCAGTAACAGATTAGATGTAGCACCCAGGGACAAGCTTGACAGCACTCTGAAACCGGCTTGTACGTGCATGTTCCTTAACTGATCCATCTGCCTCAGTCTGAAAAAAAACCTCTTATCATAGAATTATCAAAGAATCCATTTGGATATACAGGTGTTGTGCTCAGACATGTCTTTAAACTGCCAGCCACATGGAATTTGTAGAAATTATAATTTAGTCCAGTGGACAGGAAACACTAGAAAAACAAAAGAGCTACGTTTACCTAAAATCATAAAGATCTATATTTACAATAATAATAATAATTTAAAAATTAAGCAGTTTCATGCTGATTGCTAAAGGCAATAACACCTAGATCCATGCTTTGGGGCTACAATTAATACAGTAGTTTAAAGAAAGAAGTTTAACTCCACGACACTTAGCACCATATGACCTATCTTAATAATAATGCTGGTTTCTGCAGAATTTAGTCCACCAAATTATCTGTAATGGTGATCCATGCAAATGCTTCCTTGGGTAGGGAAGATAAAAAACCGGAAGCCTGGCCCCATTTGCTGACTTGTTGGAATGTAAAAGATTTTAAAAAAACCTTTGAAAGAAAAAAAATTAAAAGGGTGGGGGGGGGAAATTAAATCACCATGCAATAGTCCATGAAATGCACCTCAATTGGTGTTACTTCCCTAAAGTAGCTCAGACTGAGGTACCATGGTGGCTCAGACCCCATGTGGGGCCGTGCTGTGATGTCAGTACCAGCCATTGTGTTCTGGCTTAATTACAAAATGCAGTGAGCTGGGAGCACCTGGGACTTCCTGATCTCACCTAACAAGGCAGTGAGGTAAAGAGAGACGGTGCTTTCCTGTTCTAGATAGGAGTACGCTGAGCTGGGGCAATCAGGCATTCCCCTGACCCCACCCAAATCCCCTGATTGCCTCAGAATGTACCGAAACTCCTCCTGCCTAGATGACAGCTCACTTTGACGAGTGCCAAGACTGCCTAGCGAGAGTTAATGGTCACAGTGAAGAAGTACTGACTGCAACCCGGTAAATCCTGATCCCAAGTAAGCCCTGTTGGAGCTCTCTGGGATCACCGAGGGCCATTTCTTGGCATCTCCCCCCGAGCTGGGACGCCTCGCAGGGCAGACTTGGCCTGCCCGCTGGTAAGGCTGACAAAGGGAAAGACCATCTGCTTGCAAAAGACGATGAAGGAAAAGGTAACTTACTGTAATCTGCAGAAAAGGAAATATCTTAGTTACAGGTTAACCTCTGTATCCGTGTGTGTGTGTGATTTGATCGGAGAGCTTTGTTGGACCACTGCCTAAATCACTACCTTGATTATAAATGATCATTGATTGTTGACTGAATAATTATTGCTATAAAATCACACATCTCGTCTTATAATTCACCAGAACAGTATTAATTTATTTTAAAGTTATATAGAACCCATAATGCCACGTTAAATCAATACCACGAAAATCCCCGTACCTAAATCCTCTTGCGAAATAAGCCGTTGACCAAGTCTGGAATTAAGACTGGATCTAGCTGCACCTAGACTCCTCTTTGAGAAGGAATTTAGAGAACAAGGGGGCCCACTCTGAACCTTGTGACTCAACAGGAGTGCCTCCCTTACTCCTTCCTTTCCCACCTTCTGTGTAAAATCATTCTAGTCAAACCCCAAGTCGATTTGCCTTTGTATATTTTTCCTATGTAGTAACAGAATAAACCTTACAATCAAACTTTGTTGTGCTTTTACAAACTCATATTAAAATCACTTTTTCTAATATCTAATGGTGATTCTTTAAACAATTTAAAATTCTCCTACATGACAAATCGATGTCATTGGCAGGATCCTAAATCAGGATTTCACTAGTGATTTAAGTAACTCGAAATACTCACCTGCAGCAAGTATTCAAGGTCTATTATCACTACATGTCTACATACAAGTGCAGCTTTCCAGGTTTACCTAGAATATTTTCAACACCTGAAAGATAACTGGTTGTAGGGCAGAACAGAAACATGCTCTTTCTCTGCATACCTAGTATGTACATCCTCCAGTGTGCCAATGGATTAGCATCCGTTTCCTTCTATTCCACGTATTTATGCTGATCCATCTCTATTAATTTTTTTTTTTTAGTAGAAGTTGAATTTCAAGTATCAAACAGGAAATAATAGCAAGTGCTAGTAATTTTACAACAGCAGCTAGGCAACTTCAGTATATTGCATCTGCATGGTACTTGCTCGGATGAGGATAAAATGCTTGACAAAAACAGCACTAAAACTCATCACAAGACAGCTGCCCAGAAAGACTCCTAAAACTGTAGCGTAAATGCCTGTTCTGAAGGCTACAGGAACTTCTTCAGCAAGTATATCTCTCACAGCGTTGAGGGAACCGTTGTTTGGCAGTGGGTTAATACCAAGTAGATGGCACAATAAGGGGTACAAGTCTGTCGCATTCATGACTTCTTTGGTGGCGTTCTTTCTGAAAGCGGGCCCAAATGCCAAAAAAATTGGATGCATTTCTGGCAAGATGTTGTCATATCCATGATTACCAACTAAAAGACAGAGAAAGGTCAACATTCTGAAGTTGCAAAATAAGCATTGAACCTTCTCCTAGAATAAACAGAATGCAGAACATGAACAGCCATCATTTATTATTGCAGGGGTTTAGAAGAATTTTGATCAACAGCACAAACGTCTCCTAGCAAATGCCAAATCTCACAACTATAGAAAGAAGATGCCTTAAAAAAAATAATGGAGAGCACTATTTTAAAAAAAAAAGAGGAAATTAAAAAAGAAATGGGTATGCACACATGGCAGTAACAGCACTTGTCAATGCATGCTGTTCTACATGAGTCTCCTTGATTTTCCTCAAGGAAAAACTCGCAACATTTCAACTGGATCAAATCTTTTAGGAAAAAAACCCAACCCTATAGAGACAGACTGTCTGACTCATACTAGCAGAGAGAACTTAAGCTCTGACTGCTTTGACACTTTGTCTGATTTGTTTTTACAGATTTTACTAGTAGATCTCCAGTTTCCCTTCCTTACAGGGACACTAAAATCTCTGAACAAGTAAATAAATATGCAGGCACAGAAAGCTGCTCTCATCAGCTATCAACAACTGAAAAACTTGTTAAGTCTTGTAAGTAATGCTCTTCAGCTTCATAATCAGCAACAAACCTTAAAAGGTTTTCCAGTAAGAAACTTAGAACTGATCGTATGACACGTCGTCATACGATCGTATGACAGTTTACTGTCTCCATTCTACTTGTAATAAATCTCAAAGCCCCAAGGTGAGAAACTTAAAAGTGGTTGGTTTTTTCCCTCCAAATTACCTAGAATGCATCTCATAAGACAAGAGAAAATCACTGGTGTACAGTAACACAATTTTCAAAGACTCTCTAGCAATAGAACAAGGTTACTATAAGTGTAGGCATCCACAGAAGTTGAGGACTTTCTGTAAACATTCTTGTATTTCCAACCCAACCCTTCTCCAGTAAGTAGTACAACAGCACAAAATAAAACAACACTACCCATGTTCTACTCAATAAGTTCAGTTACCACTTTTTTCTTTTTTTTTTTAAGCACTCAGGAAGTACTTTTCACTTTTCAAGATCTCACAAGAAGACCTCAAGTATGTGGCCAATAAAACACGTGAATTATCTAAATAAGTGTAACTTTTAGAAACACTAATTCCCCCTCCCCTAATAGGAGGGTGCATCCCACCCCATCAGGAAAAAAATTACTAACTCTACACACTTAGCTTCAGAGTTTTCCTTCCCAATCTTAAGAAAAGTAAAATAAAAATTAACATTGGTTGAGACTGGGAGAGAAAGCACTATGTAAGGTCTCTGACTAGGAGGATATAGCAAAACACTATATACAAAACTGTAGAGACAGAATACTTACATCGAAAACCATCAGACTTGTTCTGTACAATTTCCCATCCTTTATCAGCCACTGCTAAGACTGGCTGAATTCTACTGTTGTGTTTGTAGTGTAATCTGTCTGGAATCTGCTCCTTTTTATAGGCAGTCATGTTGGGATGAGCATTGGCCAAAGCTTCATACACTTCATCCTGTCTGCCTTCAAACAAAAAAAATGAAAGAAAAAACTTAAAACATATCGGTAAGTTTACTGAACTCATCAGTACTTGAAATACAACCAAAGGAAGAGGGCAAAATGCACTTCCCAAAAGCTAATTATAGCTGTAAGAGACAACAGTGGATTAGAGTGCACACAGAAGCTGCTGTGAGAAATCCAGAGCATCGTTCACAGTAAAATCCCATTTGGCATCAGACTTCCCAGCCTATTCCCAAGCAGTAAGTGCCTTGCTGATCTCAGAAAATCCCTATTTCACAGCTATCAGAATGTAAGCTTCTCATGAGAAAGAGCTTGAAGGTGTTCAGTTCACAGAATCACAGAATATTAGGGGTTGGAAGGGACCTCAAAAGATCATCTAGTCCAGCCCCCCTGCCAGAGCAGGATCACCTACAGTAAATTGCACAGGAACGCATCCAGGCAGGTTTTGAATGTCTCCAAAGAAGTTAAGTCTCATGGAAAAGAAACCAGCTCCTTCTAGCTCCATGCAAAGGAAAAAAACTAAAGCAAACTACAATAGCTGGCAGCTAATCAGATAGCAAACATACGCTTTGTTTTTATCAAAGGTCCCCATCTGGTTTCAGTTCACTGTTCGAGTTAAGACATCTAATTCTTCCACTACGGCTTTAGCATCTTGATGAAAGGCAAGATATGTAACATTCAGTTGTTATCTATCTAGAGCACCATTCATCCTTGATAAAGCCATTAGATTATCTTACTGTTCCTAAAGACTAAAGGATATTGGGCACTATTAGTCTACAACAGGCAGATCGGGTCATTTTTCAGAAAGTTAATCCAGCCTTTTGAGAGAGCAAGAACAAAGCAGTGATCCTGCCAGTACTCCCTGCTCAAGGCTGATGCCCTACTGGCATCAGTGCTGCTACCACCACTTCAGTTAATGAACAAAGTCTACAGAGTTTCAATACTCAAGTGTTTTTTGCAGAGAATCTACTGCTGTAGCTCCTACCTTCTTTTGGCAAAATAGCGACTGCAGGAGAATGGTCAATGACTTCATAGAGCTCTCTATTCACATACTTGTCAAGCTCAATGAGCCTTTCTGGAGAGGACTGTGACATCCCATGATCACTTGTGACTATGACATTTATCACATCCCACAGCTTTGCTTTCTTCAGTTCAGACATGAGATATCCCAGCTTTTGGTCAATATTGGTAATTACCGGTCCCATAAGTGGGTTTTCTGGGCCCAGAATATGGCCCATCTCATCAGGCTGTTCCCAGTAGAGAAGACCAAAGTTTATGGGTTCTTCGGATGTAAACCAGGCAATAAGCTTAGCAACTCTGTCTTCAAAGGAAACAGATTCATTGTAGGGCATGTAATATGTAGGGAAGACTCCGTGGATTTTCACATCTGTTCCAGGCCACATAGCTGCTCCAGTTTTATGTCCTTCCCCCTGGTTTGTTACCCATATTGGGCTGGCTTGTTCCCAGAACTTGGAGTTGTGGATATCCATTGTGTTCAGAGAGAAAGTTTCATTCAGAATAGGATCGTACATCTCATTTGCAACTATACCGTGGCTCTCTGCATAGAGACCAGTCACCATCGTATAATGATTAGGATACGTTTTCGTTAAAAACACGTTAGTGACCTGTTTGACATGAACACCATTCTCCATGGCGTAATGAAAATTGGGAGTTGAGACTTTGTAGATGTAATCCCACCGAAATCCATCAAAAGATACCAGCAACACCCTGGGATGGGCTGGCTGGAGAGGCACTGCACTTGAAACAAATAGTAAGAAACTTGCTTTCCAGTAACAGTTCATGGCTATTCTGGAAGGTATCCCTGCCTCCTTCTGAGGCAACACAGCATCTGTTGAGCAGAGACAGAAGATTTATTGGTGTTAACCTATTTGTCAAAGCAGTAACTTTAAATAGCTAAAATATTCCTTCTGTATTCATACAGCTTGCCCTACTGACACTGAGCACTCCAAACACAGGAATGAGGCCTTTTACCCATCAGTTATATTGATATCCCAGTTTGAGAGACTGGAAGTGAGACACTAAAATTTTCTGAATGAAACACAGTTTGCAAACAACTTCTTTACTGAACACCACTGCCTAACTTCTTCTTTTTTTCCTTCCTGCTCCCAGCACACAGGAACTCCTGCAATTTTGCAAGTTGACAATCATTTTCTGTACTCAAAGTTCTAAAAGGTCCATCCCCATCAGACCTTTATAACCATCATGAAAATCTCTGCAGCATTACTTCTCTTCTGCACAAGTGTGGCACAGGCACACTAACATCACGTGGCGGAGCAGTGGATGAGAGCACTGAAACTGGAGGGCTCTGCACCTGCACAGCTCCCGCCAGGGAGGCGGAACAATCTAGAAATGATCACAGCTTCTCAGCCCAGACACTCAGTACAGGATTACAAAATGTGCCACTTTCTAGTTGTAAAACTAGCAAATAAGCTTTGAATTTCACATACAGCAGTATATCCATTAAAAGATTGTGTGGCTCGAGAGGTATCCGATCAAAAGTCAGACAAAGAGCAGGCACATTATTTTCCCAACATTTTCATAGAATCACAGAATGGTTTGGGTTGGAGGGGACCTTAAAGATCATCTTATTCCAACCTCCCCGCCATGGGTAGGGACACCTCCCACTAGCTTAGGTTGCTCAAAGCCCCATCCAACTCGGTTATGGACACTTCCAGGGCCTGGGCTTCCACAACTTCCCTTTTTATAGTATCTCTAATCTGATCATACCTTCCCTACTCAACTGAGCTCCTACTGATCAATTGATTCTGATGCTTTACTACCAGAAGTCACTTCTAGCATACAGACAGCTTTACAAACAAGAGTATACGCAAGTCATGGGAGTTAGCGTGTGGTTTACATTCTTTTAATTAACCACTTATGTCTCTGAACGGATTGGTAAGAAGTGGGTGAAAGATTCAGTGGTACAAGCGTGAGCTACTGAAAATACATCATCTTTCAAGCAAGCACCGTCCGTCCTTTCCAGTCAGATACCCCTGCTGCCTGAGCATGAAGTATGGAAGACACAAGAAATGTAAATCCAAATCCCTGCCCTGCACTACATGGTGGTGACCGCCGCGCAGTCGACCCTGAAGCATCGCTTCCTGGATAAACATTCAGCACTAACTCTGATTACATGACTCAAGGATATTGACTACTCCTGGCTGTGACTGACCTTCCTTATTTAATAGCATGACAAAATATATGTTTTATCTGGTTGTACTCCCCTGTCTCAGTTTCCCTCTGCCCTTCCCAAACGCTTTCCTGTTCAAAATTGAGTTATCTAGTTCAAAGCAAGATCCCTGTAAGAACACTCACGTGGGATTTTCCCATCTGTAACTGATCTAAAATTTCATGCTAATATTCCCCGCTTCTTCCTCAACAGCATCATTTAACCACAAGACGAGATACTGTTCAATCCAATTCTGCATGTGGATCACACTGATACTCCACAGTTTCCTTTAGGTTCCCATTTTTCAGAAATATTCCGGAACAAGTCACTATTGAAATTCAGCTGGAAAACGGTGACTGTGTAACCAATAAATCTATATTAACACCCAGAGTACATAAATATTGTAGTTAATATAAAAAGTTGTAGCACAAAAAGCACCCAAGTACCACTACAACAATGGAATAGGATTTGTCATTTTGGTAGAACACAAGGTATCTTCCACTGGAAATCTCCCTACTCCAATTCCCCAGATCAACGTCTCATCTATTTTCACACCGGAAAAACAGCAGAAGTACTGTTGACTCGCACGTACTCAAATGTTGCTCTGTACTTGTGCATTTTCCCAAATTAAAATCCTGGCCCGAGGTCCTGCTAAGCGCCAACTGACTCTTCAGAGGCATAATTCCCCTTTCAGCAAACACCACGGACACAAAGCCTACAACACCACTCAGTTTCATTCCATGTCGCACTTCTTTGATATAAATCTGAACAAAGAAAGGGAGAACGTGCCGTTGTGCCCATCGGAATCCCCTCTGCCCGGCACTGAGTCATCAGTTCCCCGCGCCGGGGGGCGACAAGTACGAATTTAAGTGAATTTTGGAGAATTCCGGGTTTTACACCGTTAATGCGTGTTATCAGTAAGTGATAAATCTATTTTTTTCAAGGCCTTCCTATACTCGTCTTCACTGGATACACCCTGAGCACATCTACCAACCCAGGTCCCTCCACAAACCCAGCCCCGCAGAGCACAGCGGGCTCTGGGCGGGACGAAGGTACCCGGCTGCGGACAGACAGACGGACAGACTGATAGAGAGACGGACAGCGGGACAGGGAAGTGCCCGGGGGGCTGCCCAGCGGCCAGAGCTCAGCCCCGA
>NW_009703124.1:0-10667 GCF_000703405.1 Apaloderma vittatum | reverse complement strand
ATTTCTTTACTGAAAGAGTGGCGAGGCATTGAACAAGGCTGCCCGGAGAGGTGGTGGAGTCACTGTCCCTGAAAGTATTTAAAAAACATTTAGACATGACACTTCCGGAGATAGTTTAGTGGTCATAGTAGCATGGGGTTGAGGGTTGGACTAGACGGTCTTGGAGGTCTTTTCCAACCTTAATGGTTCTATGATTCTATGACTTACCTCCACTACGGTGGCAGAGTATTGTACCTAGGTAGGAATAGCCCCATATATCAGCACAGGTTAGGGGCTGACCTGATGGAAAGCAGCTCTATGGAAAATGACCTGGGAGTCCTGGTGGACAACAGGATGACCGTGAGCCAGCAGTGTGCCCTTGTGGCTAGGAAGGCCAGTGGCATCCTGGGGTGCATCAAGAAGAGTGTGCCCAGCAGGTTGAGGGAGGTCATCCTTCCCCCTTTTCTGCCCTGATGAGGCCACATCTGGAGTGCTGTGTCCAGTTCTGGGCTCTCCAGTTCAAGAAGAACAATGAGGTGTTGGAGAGGATACAGGAAAGGGCTTTGAGGATGATTAGGGGACTAGAGCATCTCTCTTAGGAAGAAAGACTGAGGGACTTGGGCTTTTTAGTCTGGGGAAGAGAAGACTGAGGGGGGATCTTATCAACACTTACAAATACTTAAAGGGTTGATTGTCAGAAGGATGTCGCCAATCTCTTTTCATTGGTGCCCAGTGACAGGACAACATGTAACAGGCATAAACTTGAACACAGGAAGTTCCATCTGAACATGAGGAGGACCTTCTTTACTTTGAGGGTGACGGAGCACTGGAACAGTTTGCCCAGGGCGGTGATGGAGTCTCTGTCTCTGGAGACGTTCAAAACTCGGCTGGACACCATCCTGTGCAACCTGCTCTGGCAGGGGGGTTGGACTAGATGGTCTCCAGAGGTCCCTTCTAATGCCTGACGTTCTGTGATTCTGAGATTCTCTTAACAGTGGGCAGATCTTCGTTGCCCCAGTCCCTGCCTTTGCCTTCTGTAGCTTGGTCGGTGGTGTTAAAGCCCTTGCCAGTGAAGATTGAGAACAAAAAGTCATTGAAAAGCTATTTTCCCGCTTTTCTTGCTTCAATGTTGTCCTCTACATTTTTCTGCAGGTTTACTCCTGTCCCTTTTTGCCATGTTATCTGGTTAATTAACAACAACTGTTTGTGATATATGTTGTCATCAGTGAGTGCTAGAGCTAACACCTGGTTTCAGAGAACAGCATTTGTGCACAGATTTAGTTAACTGGTATGTTCATTTTGTTTATTAAAGGCAACATGGCACCTGACAGTCTTTGTTTAATCTGCATGCAGTATTAATAACTAGAAACTACAGAATATAACCTTAACATTAAGCTGTTCGTATATCAACTTCTTAACTGCTGGTAAGAAACTGATGTCTTTCTGCAAATATACCTTTTAAGCAGACTGCTCAGTGTAGCAGGTGTGTAACCATTTATCTGCTGAGTAGCGAAGCTCTCAGGTAGAAGTTGCCATAATGGTGTAAGGAGAAGGGACTGAACTAAGTCCATTTCACAAGTTGAATGAAATATTCAGGATTTTTTGTGAGGTGACTGTTTTACAGGAGAACCAAGCTGTCAAGCAGCTGATTTTTGTATGCATTGCAGGTAGAACTTGGCAATTACATTTACATCCCGTCATTGTTTGACTACATATTACCTTATCACAAGGATATATTCAGAGTGCACTTGATAACCTGTGGTTGTAACCTTAGAGGTGGCTTTTTCCTTATGAGAAGGATGCTGTGACAGAGATGTTACTTGGAAATGCTATCTAAACACAGTACTAGAGTTGAAAATACAATAATCCTTTTTAAGGTGTTTAAGGTGCTAAGGAAAGTTGGATAATCGATTTTGCCAGTGACATTCTTTACAAGTCCCTGGTGCTTTGTGGAGCTGTGGTACTCTGATAAAGTAGAACATCTGATTCTTCAGCAGAAGAAATTAAAATGACCTGGCTTAATTGATTTTCTATTTATGTACTGTAGGCTGCTTTCTGGCTAGGAAGTTTTGCTGTATTCTCTTACAGGGGGGTCGCAGGGAAGGAGCGTGATGATTCACTTCCGTTAATTTTAATCGTAAAGCTTACGCTAGCAAAGATCTGTTTAGATATATTTGTAGGGAGTTACTGGTTTTACTTGTCTTGTAGAAAGACTGCTCAATTATTATTTTCTCCTAATGATTCTAGTATATTAACAACTCGTTCCTTTACTGAAATCTGTCTTGCTGTAATTCCGGATTGTCACTGACACACAGAGTTTCACTGAGTAAAATTTGATTCTTATATTGAAATGAGTGTTTAGTACTGGTGTGAGATTTCTTGTGTAATTGCACAGTTATCCAATATGTTCTAAATGTATAGAAAGTAGGAAGATAAAGCAGTTTTTCTTCAGATGTATATATTTTATCAGGACAGGATCTTCATCACCCATGAGTGTGCTAATCTTGTGGTCCTGCTACCTTTTTCTCACTTACCTCTCCCTCTACCTCTTCCAATCTTTTATGCACAGTTTGCTTACTTCAGACAACGAAAAGCAAAAGCCGACGTCACGCAGTCGCAGAAAAAGACGACGAAGAGGAAGGGCTCGTCTGTCCACGCAAATGACGTTCCGAAGGAAAAGTGCGCACTAACAGCCCAGGATGTGGGTAAGGGTATAGAAAGTAAGGCTGAAGACTGCAACGCGCTAGAAACTAAGGCTGAAGACTGCAACGCGCTAGAAAGTAAGGCTGAAGGCTCCAACGCGCTAGAAAGTAAGGCTGAAGGCTCCAACGCGCTAGAAACTAAGGCTGAAGGCTGCAACGCGCTAGAAACTAAGGCTGAAGGCTCCAACGCGCTAGAAAGTAAGGCTGAAGGCTCCAACGCGCTAGAAAGTAAGGCTGAAGGCTCCAACGCGCTAGAAAGTAAGGCTGAAGGCTCCAACGCGCTAGAGACAGCAACAGAGGTAAATCTTAGTATTTCTTGCATTTCACTTTACTATATCTGCAGATAACAAGTATTCCAGGTGATGGTTTTACTTAACTGGGTATTGGTTCTCTGGCACTGTTAACTAGCTGCCATTGAGAAGTAAGCAAGCTGATGTATTTTCACTTGTGATAATTAACTGTCTTACAAAGTGATGTAAATAACTGCAAAATAAATAAATCTCTGTTCTGTGGACTGAACAGCTGGTATTGTCAAGGAGCTGTCTGCTGTTAGCCTGCTAAATTGAGGTCTTTAGCCTTTCACTGCCACGAACTTCTTTTTGGCAGGCTTCTTGTTATGTCTGACTCCATGAAATGGCAAATCCAGGTTGAGAGGCACAGTTGATGTGCAGAGCTGCCAGGACCTTGCAGTGCACTGCATTAGTTTGATTTTGTATCACTCTGCTGACTCAAACACACTTAACGATTTTTTTTTTTTAAATACAATTTTTCTAACGTGGTTTTGGTAGCCATTGTAAAGCATTGTAAGCAAGTGTAACATAGATGTTACTGTCTCTGACAAATGTGTTTAAAACCTGATTCTGTGCCTGCTGTATTTCAGTATGTTGGTACTAGTGACCCTCTAAAGGTAGTCGTGCCAATAAATGTAGAAGCACAGCTTGTGATGTAGCTTGAGGTTGATAGACATCTGCTAATAGAAGAGGTGGTCTGCCTCAGTGAAGCAGTTTCAACTCACAAGCAAGAATTTTAATTCATATCAGCTGTGGATTAGAGAGTCATATAACACTTTCTCTCTCTTTCTGTCTTGTAATAAAAATAAGCAAACTGTAGTTTTGAACAGTTTTTTTCATAGGAATCTAACTTGCTTCAGAACTGGTTGATTAATGCTTTTGCAAGCCTCAGAAGCTACAAGCAGCTCTCTGGCTACAACGAACCGTATCTCTCTCCGATTAGGAAGTAGTTTCCCAGTGCATTTCAGCACGCTGTCTGTGCAAGGATTTGTGAGGTCTGAGAAGGCGGTGCCTTCTGCATAAATATCACCTCTCCAGCTATTGGTGTTTTCCCACCATACAACAGTGATAAACCAGTGTATTTGCAGAGCTTCAATAACAGAGGATACCATTTGCACGTGGTATCCTATTTGGTGTTGCTAGAGTATCCCCAGTGGTTGTAGGATGCCCTGAGCATAAGGTGAGCATTGCAAAGGCTTTTATGAAGCGACATGCCAAGCTATGTGCATTAAGTTTTTCTATACGGTATCCTTTATTACATTCATGTGAACTTAAATTTAAAAAAAAAACAAACACCCAAACAGAAATCACGTACTGATTCTGTCAAAGTAGGTGGTTTGTAAAGCAAATGGTAGTGCTGTCTAGGTTATGTGGAGAGGTCACCTCTAGGGAGACAGTCATGGGGAGCTCCTTTGCGCAGATTCAGAATGCAGGGAGGGCTGTGGGCTTTTCTAAGTAATGCTGTGGTCATCTTTGTCTTGTGAATTTGGTGAAAGGTAAGTGTCTTTCAAGATACCAAGCTACATTAAGTATATGTATCAGAAAATAGCACTGCTTTCATAGCTGTCTGAATGGTTTGAGCATGTTAGTCACCTGACAGGAGATCATTTAACAAATATTTAGCTGTAAAGAGTGCTCAAGTGTATTTGCAAGCCAGAAAAACAGAAGATGAAATGTTAAATCTCAATGGTGAGACTTAGCCCTAAATTTTTGAGCATACATTCGTAATAACTTTTTTTTGCATTTATTTCATTCATTTAACCATGGATGACCAGCTGAATTTAGCAATAGTCAGTCTCTCTCTCTCTCACTGGTATATTGTCTTACAATGTAGACCTTTCTGGCTCATGTGCTTAGAGTGTTGGCAAAATAATTCTACTTTTCCTTATTTATCTTTAAAATGCCTGTGATTTAGTGTTTGTTTTATTTGTTTACTTACCAGGGGAGTGCTGACTTGTCCAGCTGGGATGTAGTGAATGATCAAGTGGCTGAAGTAAGTGAAAGAAAGCATCTTTAGTAAAAGATGCTTGATGTATGTATGAAAGAAGAGTATGATAATGGGTTACTAAAATGATTAGTTGTTGAACTTTTTTAGCAAATGTGGTAAAACCGATGCAATTTCACTGTCTAAACTACTAGTGCTTATCTGTATGTACCCAGAGCAGCTGGAAAACTGGTTGCTAAGAGAACTGGTTTTAGAAAAATCATGAACTTTGTCCAGAGAAATTTGAACAGTATTTTTTTAATTGAAAAGTAGATTTATTCTTTAATTGTTCATACAGTAAAACAAAAAAAAATATTTAAAATAAAGTACAAGGTACTGTCTGTGATAATTTTAATTATGTTGCTTCCAGGAGATTGATTGGATTGATGGGAGCAGCTTCTCTCTTTGTAGTTTTGTTTGTTTGTTTGTTTTGCTGTTAAAGTCCGTAGAAACTTAAGAGTATGTTGAATATTTATTTGCAATAACTGCTAACACTTAAAATAAAAGTCAAGAACTTTTATTATATTTCCTGTGCTTGAACTATTCTCCAGTTAGTACTGATGGATGTAAAAATTTTTGGTATTTTTCCTGTCCTGTCTCCTCTGCCCACCTTGTAAGTTGGAATGTATTTTAAATCCTATCATGTGTCAAAATAGCACTTTGCCACAATTCAGTGCTACAGAATCACAATGCCCATCTCCCTATTTTGCACATTAAAGTGTCATATGAAAATATACTATCTATGAATTTCTTAATTTGAAATGTTTAAGCATTGACTTTATGATGTTTCTATTAAATACCAAGTCCCCATATTGAATTCATTTTAATCTAGGATTTGACCAGTATTTAACCTAGAAGTGGAATTTATATTCAGAGTAATCGCAAAGCAGAAATGGCAAGTTGGTTTGGTGAATAAATACATTTTTGTTTCTTTTATGAAGAAGGTTAAGATAAATTCTGCTGTGGAATACACTGAGCTTGATGCCAAGACGTGTGAGACGAGAATAGCTGAGTTAAAGACCAGACTTCTGGAGAAGCAGGGACCAGTCGAAAGGCTCACTACACAGATAAATGAACTACAGGAACAACTCACCCAGCACAGCGAATCTGTACAACTTCAGGTACGTTTCATAGAATTGGATAATGGGTTTTATACTACTTTATTTTAATCCTAAATATATTTAGGAGGCAAAACTCAAAATAAATGTTGTCTGTTTGTTGATTATTTTCTTTAATTATTTTTATTTTTTATTGAAAATCACTTCAACCAAACATTTTGGGGCTTCTGGTATAAGTTTGTTAAAACTTCAGCGTAACTATAGACTCTAACGGCTTTTTTTTAAAGGAAACTTACTGGCTTCTTTATATTTTAAATTTAAAAGTGTGCTTTTTGTGATCAATGTAGGAAACTACTGTTCAAGAGCGGAATGCAGTCATCGGGAAACTAACAAGCTGTCTTCAAAAGATGAAGAAGGATCAGGATGACCTACGGGAGGAGGCTTCACACGTAACTGATCAGATCCATGATGTACAACTTCAGTTACACCAGGTGTGCTTCTCCTCCTGTGTTTGTTTCCTTACAAAGACAATAAGAACAAGTTTGGAATAGGGATGTTAAAATGGATTGAGCTTATCCCATAGCTCCTTGTAGTGGAGTTTGCAATCCAGCAGTGAAAATGTTTTCAGGGCCGGGCAGTTTTCTTCAGTCCTTGATGTTTTCCACTTATGTGCTTGTGAAATGTTTGGTAGGTCATTACACATTTTGTCCATCAGTTTAGCCCTTGTTAGGGACTTCTGCACAATATTAGTGGTTTGGGATCTACACACAATGATTGCTGTAGTGATATGGGCTTGCATGTGTTCAGTTTGCCTTGCGTTTGCTGAAGCTCTGGGTATGTGCACGGGCAACTGTAACAGCTCAGCTTTATATAGAAACTTCCTATGTTGAGGTAAGGTGGCTTGGCTCAAAGGATGAGATTTAAAATAACCTGAAGATAGTTAATACAGCCCCTATGACACACAAGAACTTGCTTTGGTGTAATAGGTTCATCATGGATCTAATCCCTGGATAGTGAGATACTACAGCCTTTCATTTACTTTAAATTTTAAAAAAAGCACTTGGGTTTTTTTCATGATGCTCAGTGTTCTAGTGGCCATTCTCTCAGAACACCTGTGTATTTGTTGTCTCAGGAGCCTTGTAGAATATGCTAAAGGGTAATACTTTTGTTTATTTACTGTTTCAGGTTTGCAAGATAAGAATTTTGATGTGAGAGACTACATGTCTTAAATGTCTGGATAAGAAGGGGGTTTAAAAAAAGTAAAAGTAAAAAGTGAGCCTTATTGAAGTGTAGGGATTACTATGAAGGAGTCTTTCCTGCCCTGGAAAATAAATCCTCTGCTAAATGAAATTCTAACTTTGGAGAAGAACAACAAATACTACTTTTTATGTACAGTTCTAACTGCTATTGACAAAATACAGAGTAATAGTGAAAATTGCTCCACAGATCGTAGTTGACATTTGCTTCATAAGCCATTGAAAAACAATGATAAAGCCTCTAAATAGCACTTCAGACATATTCTAAATAAGGCTAGTAATGTGATGCAGGTTGTTTGTGGAAGCGTGTCAACTTGGATAATAGATAAAAATACTAATACGGTCTTAAATATTACCTTCTTGGTTTTACCAACGTCTTTGGAAAAAGGTTTTAAAAAAGAATAAAACATTTTATTTTCCTCTGTGGGGTTAAGTATTTTCTCTTTATTCAGAAGGAAGTAGAGAGAAAGGAAACAACCTTCACTGTTGAGCTGTAAATCCTTTGCAGAGAAGACTGGTTTTGTTCATTGTCCTCTTACCCGTATGCCCAGTCATAGAATCATAGAATCACTTAGGATCATTGTGTCCAACTGTTAACCTGGCAATGCCAGGTCCACCACTAAACCATGTCCCTGAGCACCACACTTACGTGTCTTCTAAATACTTCCAGGGATGGTGACTCCACCTCTTCCCTGGACAGCCTGTTCCAGGGCTTGACAGCTCTTTCAGTGAGGAAATATTTCCTAATATCCAATCTAAACCTCCCCTGGAGCAACCTGAGCCCATTTGCTCTGGTCCTGTCACTCGTTACTTGGGAGAAGAGACTCACCCTCACCTTGCTACAGCTTCCTGTCAGGTGGCTGCAGAGAGTGTAAGATCTCCCCTGAGCCTCCTTTTCTCCAGGCTAAATGACCCTGGTTCCTTCAGCTACTCCTTGTAAAACTTGTTCTCTACACCCTTCACCAGTTTTGCTGCTCTTCTTTGGACACGCTCCAGCTCCTCAGGGTCTTCTGTGTAGTGAGGGTACCAAAACTGAACAGAGTGTTTGAGGTGCGGCCTCCCCACTGCCAAGTACAGGGGGATGGTTACTTCCCTGCTCCTGCTGGCCACACCATTCCTGATCCAGGTCAGGACGCCGTTGGCCTTCTCGGCCCCCTGGGCACACTGCTGGCTCACGCTCAGCCGGCTGTTGCCCAGCACCCCCGGCACCTTCCCTGCCTCCTCCCCAAGCCTGTAGCGCTGCAGAGGCTGTTGTGACCCAAGGGCAGGACCTGACACTTGTCCCTGTTGAACCTCACACAACTGGCCCCAGCCCAGCCATCCAGCCTGTCTATGTCCCTCTGTAGACCCTTCCTACCCTCAAGCAGATCGACTCCCACCCAATCTCGTGTCCTCTGCAAACTTACTGAGGGTCCCCTCATCCAGATTGTTGCTAAAAATATTAATAGTATATAAAAATATACAGTGAGATTTGTATATGAGTTGTGATATAAATTTTCTTCTCACTGTGAGTACTTTTATGTGTTCAGGTTACTGACATGCTGAAGAGTAAAAGCCCTGGGAAGAATGAAGTATTAGAAGCCCAGCAGCAGATGTCCTTGTTTGAGAAACATCTCAGAGAACAAAATGCACGTTTGGAGATGCTGCGTCAGAAAGCACATGACTTCAAAGCACAGCTTGAGTCTTCCCAAAAGGTAAAACCTGTTCAAAGTACTTTTATAGTTGCAAGTTCTAGGTAGTTACTTTTTTTCTGTGATTGTGCAAACCAAGGAAGTACTTCTTGGAGAAAGAACCTACAATAGATATTTAATTAGTGCATGAAGTATAATTGATGCTTCAGGACTGAAACTGTTCTTCAGTTTCTGGAATTAAAAATGTGTTGTTCTAAAGGTAACGATATTCAGCTGAGGCAAATAACTCCTCACAATTTAGGTTTTTGTTTGTTATATTTCTTGAATAAAATAACTAATTTTGAAAGAGTCAGAATCAAATTTTTATTTATTGAAGTTACTCCATTGATTATGTCATAGAAGAATTAGTCTTTAACTCTGCTACTAAATTGTTGTATATATCATTAAGAAGTTTCCATCAGAAGCAGATTCATGTGGTGTCTGTGGGAACATGACTGATGGAGGCTTGCAGTGGGGTCAAGGTTGTTGGATATGCTCTGTGAGCATGTAACAATATGATTGTGTGTGAATTTGAAACATTTAGCCGAGAAAAGAGGTTAACTTTATAACAGTGTTTAGTTTCAGATACAAAACAAAGTGAAAAGCTTAAGAGGGAATATTCTAATGTAATCAATCCAGAAACAAGCACTACAAATAAAGAAACTCAAAGTTAAACAAAACAGTTTGAGGGGGTTTAAATATTTTTTTTTTTTTTATAGTATGAGTTTCAAATTTGGTGATAATCCTTTTGATTTACTATCATATACTAAAATAGTAACTTAAAAGATCTGATTTCTTTTAAGAAAATAACCAGCAATGCCATACACAGAAGCTTTAAACTCTTGAGTGAGTCAGATGGCTCAAACACTGATGTGGCTGTTCTGTCAGCCTGCTCCTGTTGCAGGAGGTGTTTTCTCTGTGCAGAAGGATGTGAGATAAATAGAGCTACAGGCACCTCTCTATTACTTTTTTTATTAAAATACCTGAAGTTTGAGAAACATGCTATTCTCTTTCTCTCTAGAGTCAGTAGTATACCATCTGTTATTGCTTGGACAATTTTATATTTGTTACTATATTTGAAGAGTCTTTCAGTAGTACTTTCCATTTTCAAGAATGTGCTTAAAAATCCTGTTGCCTAGGCCAATGATATAACACAATAAATACTATTTGTGAAGATACATTAAAAGCATGATTCTTAGGGAAATTAAAACATGTCATATTTCAGTGGCATACTTCATATGGAATATTTTATTTTGAAAAATACGAAAGATAAACAAAATATGCTTGCCCAAGTGGAAGAGGATGTGAAGGATGAAATACAAGAACTATACAAAAGCCTACGAGAAAAAGAACAGCATATTAAAAGTCTTCAGGATCTCCTGACATCGGAAAGATTTAGCTTGTCTATGCTACAGCATACCCTTTCTCTCCGGGACACAGAAATAACAGAATTTAAAAATGAAGTAGCTTTATCCAAAATGAATTTTTATCGAAGAACTGAAAATCAGCCATGAAAAGGATATTTGCAGGCAGCTGCAGAACTTGAGGGCTGAGCTGGAGAAGTGCTGCAGAAGAGATATTGCAGAAGCCAAGCAGGTATATGAAGAAGAAATTGTTTTGAAATATAAAAATAAACTTGAACAATTAAAAAAGGAGCTCTGTGCTCTGAATTCTGAAGAACATGTGCAGAATTTGAATGCTGTGGAGAAGCACGCACGAACTCCGAGA